>NW_027070179.1:178051-319798 GCF_002906115.3 Quercus suber
TAAAAAACAATTTTCCCTAATAATGAACACCATTGTCATGCCAAATGAACACCCGTACCCAAAACCCAGTTCAAAACCAAACCCAGCAAAGCTAAAACAGCAACAATAATAATGAATAGAGATAACTCTAATAGAGAAAAACTTAATAAGCCACACCCACACTCAAATCAGAGTACATGCACAAGCAAAACATAACTCAGATTTAATGCAAAGGGAAAAAAAATTGAACTCGACAATTACAAATTACCTTAATATTCTTCTAATCCTTTAACTCTGAAGATGGATTGGGTTCAGCTTCGCCGATGGTGAGGGTTATGGTGAGAGTGAAAGGTGTGGGTTTGGATGTGGGTTTGGGTTGAGGTTCGGAACGGGTATACTGAATGGTTTGGTTTGGGTACGGGTACAAATAAGTGAACTTGAAGATGAAGATGTGTTGAACTGAGGGTGGCTACTAATCGGACTGAGGAAGGAGGGAGACAGACTATTTGGGAGATGGACTGAGGAAGGAGGAAGACAAACTGTTTGGGAGACGTTACATTCAAATTGGGAGTATATTCTGCATATAACTCGATTTGTACAATGCCGAGTTCTAAACAGTTACGCGGGAATATTTTATTGCCCAAAATCCACGTTGGATGACCAGCGTGGCAAGAACCTGCACGTAACTCGGCCCTGGAATAATCGAGTATTTTAAGTAACTCGCTTATAGGAAAATCGAGTATTAAAACAGGGACACAACCCTATATAGTTCCTAAATAGGGGCATAAGGCCAATTATTTTGCTCAAGAGGGGCAAAAGGCCAGAATGTCCATGAAGGGCGGAATACAATGACTAGGGTCCCCATTCTCTAGGATTCTAGGTAGCACCTTTTGACCAAGTCTCATATAGTAAGCTTAGTTAGCATGACTACCTAGGTAAGAGATACAACTCAATGAAACCCTTGTTATATATTATTTTAATTATAAATTTGCATGCTTGTAAGAGATACAACTCAATGGAACCCTCGTTAGGAAGCGTGTATAAGCCATAAATGGATGCCAATCCACTCGATTTGGTGGGCTTTGATGCCAAACACCTTCCCAAGCTGGCCCATACCCAAGGGTCAAAAAGAGTGGATCTTGGACGCTCTGTCATCTCCAAATCAAACCCTGGACTAGAATATAAGCACATTGATTAGTAATATCCGTAGTTTATCTGATTGTTTTGTTTCATTTAAGTTTTGTTGGGTTAGGAGGAACTGCCATGCAGCAGGACATTTAATTGCTAGTCTTGCTTTAAACTCCGACCAGTCCTTTTGTTTTAATAAGGGTAATCTCCCCCACCCTTCTATCAAGGCTATCTGCCAGGGAGATTCCTTAGTTTATTCTTCTGTTTCAGTTTAATGACATTGCAGATTAGCAACAACAAAAAATCTAAATCAAGTGATGACCCCCTTCTCCACCCTAAACTAGAGTTAGTGACGCAATCTTGGATCAGAGTGTAGGATGCATTTAAACCGGACAACCACTAAAAGAGCTATTCAGTTGGCAACTGTGCATGGTGGCATTCGTGGGCCATAACATAGGGCAGTCACAATGAACAAAGTCTTGAGAGTATAAGGCTTGATTTTTGTATATGTAAAATTATATGCTTATAAGTACACATGTAAAAACAATATGCTTATATATATTTTTAGTGTGTGTGTGTGTATATATATATATATATATGAATTTGAGATGGAACTGTGTAAGGTTGTATTTAAGTTCGAAAATATCAAATTATTATTTTTATGACTTTTTAATAATATAAATAGTTGGGATTTAATTGATAACTCAATGGTGGCACCCCATGTTTGCTATATATTTGATCAAATTTCATACTAAAATTTTTAAGTTTTTTTTTTTTAAAACAAATTAACGCATATAAAAGGGAGAGGGAATGAGATTATAAAATTTAAAATTTTTAATAATATAATTTTAGTGAATCTAATTATATAAATTTATAAATGAAAACAATAGTTTATTATTAATTAGGCTAAAATGCAAATTAAACTCTCTAAGTTTGGTTGAAATTCATTTCAGCCTTATAATTTTATTTTCATTCAATCTAGTCCTTTATGTTTCAAATTTATTAAATGCAGGTCTTCTGTCCAATTTTGTTAAAAAAATTTCCCTTATAAATATTATTTTCACATAAAAAAATTTATAAAATCTATGAAAATTAATAAAATAAATTTTTTTTTTCAAACAAACTTTTTTTCATTAGTTAATTACACACTTAAGAGCAAATTTTTTAAACAAAATTTGACAAAAGATTTGAATTAAATAACTTTGAAACTTAGAGGACTCAATTAAACAAAAGTAAAGTCAAAGAGCCAAAATGAATTTCAGTTAAACTTAGAGGGTGCACTTTACATTTAGCATATTAATTATTATAATAGATTTGTCAAAAGTTAAAAAAAAAAAATAGATGTGTTCGTTTATTATATATATGGGAGAAAAGATTAGTTAATTAAGTACCTAATGAATAAACTTGATTTTTTTAATAAAAAAATGAGAGTTTTTTTAGTTAGAGATTTCTAGTATCGTTATTTAAATATTGTGAAATACATATGGGTTAAAAAGTATTGTGAAAATATATGTTTCAGTATTTAAATACTGAAAACTATTGTTTAAATATCCTTACCAAACACTCTCTAAATTATTCTTGTGAATATAATTTAGTTAGTGATAAATTTAAACTCCATTTATATTTTCAAATAAAACTAAATAAACTAGTTATGATCTTTTAATAGCTTTGACGAAACACAGTCAAGTTGATTTACAACCCTAGCTTATTTACTACCCCTGCGAACCTTGTTGCAGGCTTTTGGCAACCACACGAAAAAAAAAAAAAAAAAAAAAAGGACAAAGATCATATCATTAATGCATAACATCATGCACGGAATACAAAGGACGTGAGTCCGTGATCCTATATTTAAATACTAGCATTAGTCAAGGTCGCTATAATTAAAAGTCACTATATTTAATTAATAAACCAATACTTCATATGAAGAAAATTAATGGTATGATAAGACTTTTTTTTTTTTTTTTTTACGGATTATTATTAAGATAAATTATGTACAGTATTTTAAGCATTGTTTTTTAAATTTCTTCTTAAAATTCTACATATGATGACTTAACTAAAAAATACACTTTTCTCTCATAAGAAAAATATCTCAAAGCAGAATATTAAGACGATTACCTAAAAAACAATACATAAGTACTGTATTTAAATCTTACCCCTATTATTATTATTCAAGCAATTATGATAAGAAACATTTGAAGAATAAGTAAGCAAATGACTTACTGTATAAGAAATATTTTAAAAAAATTAAAAGGAAATAACATGCAACAATAATTAACCAAGTACTTAATGAATAAACAGTATTGTTTGATTATCCATTACCTGTAATTTTGTATTAGAGATGTCATACTTAAGCATATTTTAATACAATTAACATGCAATGTTCTTTCTTGTTTTCATAGAAATAGTTTCTTGATCTTATCTCTTTTTTTTTTCTTTTTCTTTTTAATCAGAAACTTTTATTTAGAAGAAAACAAACTACAACAAGCCACTGGACTCTCTCAACACAACAGAGGAGAAACAATCCGAGCTAAAATTGACATCAAAAGAGCCATAAAAATTGCTAAGCAAAGACCACTTGTCTAAATTGTGGGCAGCCTTATTACAGATCCTAGGCACCCATCTAACAGCTACATTACTATAACTAGACAAAAAAGACCTCAAATCAGAGCATAAAAACCTAATTCTTCATGGGGAAGGTGTTGCTGAGTTCAAGCTGAGATTGGCCACAACTTGAGAGTCTATTTCCACAATGACAAAATCACACCTCAAGTCTAGAACTAAAGAGAGCGCCCATCTAGTTTAAAAAACGCGGCCATAGACCCCGTTTTAGGCCGCGTTTGTAAAGTGCGGCCATAGACCCAGTGCTTAGGCCGCGTTTGGAAAGTGCGGCCATAGACCTCAGTCTTAGGCCGCGTTTGAAAAGTGCGGCCATAAACCCCCTCTGGCCTATAGTCACGGGGTTTGGGCCACAATTGAAAACGCGACCTAAAAAAACGCGACCATAGGCGCACGTTTTTTGGACCTAAGGCCGCGTTTTACAAACGTGGCCTAAAGCTGTTTTTTTTTTTTTTTGTAGTGTCTCACTGCTTTCGCTTCAACTTGAAGAGGAATGGTGGTGTTCACTTTCCTTGAACTAGCAAATACCACTTTCCCGCTTCAATCTCTTGGATAGTGGAGATTGATTATATATTATGGTCAATTAATGTGCTCGTTTAAATGAAAATACTCCTGGAATAATTGGATATATAGCAAGTGAGAATATAGATTAAAACAACGTACGTGTGCCAGCTAGATTTAGATCCATAAAGTGCATGTATAACAATTCCGCATAATAACAAAAAAGAAAAGAGAAAAGAGAAAAAGAGAGCAGTATATATATGTAGATATAAATGGTAAAGACTTTAAAAAATTGGGCTTGGGATGTTGATTGTTAGAAGTTGAGAGAGTGGAACAGTGACAGAGTTTTGTGATTTGATTTTGATAGGAAAAGAAAAGGACATGAATGATTGATGAGGTGCATTTAGTTTTGTAGGTGGGAAAAACTGTGCCTTTAAATGCTCTATACCCGCAAAGCTATCTAATCTAAATCTAAATCTAATAATAATAAGATCGAGCTGCCACCCTGGTCGTTGCATTCATGATTCAACTCAGTCGGCCAGGTCTTCATCAAGAAAACGGAAACACTTATTAAAACCCTCACGCACTTCCAAATTAAGCTGTCATTATTTTTCTTCAACTACGTACTGTCTATATATATATATATATATATATATGAAAACCATTAATAATTCTATCTGCTGACCACTACTAACTATATAGCTGGAGTCTAGACTTTTCAAAACATCAAAATGAATCTGTATACTATACTATTAATTAATTAGTTCTAACTGTTCACCCTAAATTATGGAGTCATTTAAAATGTATGTCTGTTTAAACTTCTTTTAGTTATTAATTTTTTTTTTTTTTTTGGTAAACAAAAAATGAGTAAAGGAGGCGATTAGTGTGACTTTTCTAGATGTGACCATAGTAGCACATTAGTAGCACCTTACCTGCTCTTGAATAAGACCTCATACTTTCGGTCTGTGTGAAGAACTCACTTTTTTTTTAGGTCGATTATTTGGGATGGAGATGGGATATAAGAAACACGAACACACAGCTAGTTGTTTGAGACTCGATCCCAAGTCCTAAGACTTGTTGGTCCTGTATCTTATCAACTAGACTATCCAACTGTTGATTCTTTTAATTATTATTTTTGGCTAAAAACAAATACAATCTTATAAATGGGAAGCGGAAGGAAACACGCAAGAAAGAATTTTTGGCCCTGTTTGGTTATCAATGGGTGTGGATTCATTTTCTCTTTTCATTTTCTGAACTCATTTTTTGTTTCTCAAGTCTTATATTCGTTTTCTCTACCCAACCCATTTCATGTTTGACATTATTTTCTGGTCTAGTTTTTGCTTCTTCTTTTTTTCATTTTATATTTTTCAATTAAAAATTCAACACAAATTGAGAGAGTGTGTGTGTGTTACTATTTGCTACTATTTATGGGCTCCACTGCACTTTTTGATACTATTCATGGGTCCCACTATATTATTTCAGCTAACTTTTATCTTTATCTATAGTGCTTTCAGTTAAAAGTTTTCAGTTTTAACAAAATAAATAGATTAATTCCAAACAGACCTTGAAAATGAAAATTGAATACAAATATAAAGCCAAACAAGTTATAATGGTGAATCCCATGAAAAACTGAAAATGAATACAAAATACACCCTCTTTTTACTCAAACCAAATAGGCCCTATGGCTTCGCGATTGGAACTTTGAAAGCTCGTCAACTTCAGGGGCAATACATTTCGCATGTCCGCTGTGCTTCATTCCCACTACTTCATACCTAGGATTATGAACGAGTTGTATAGGATAGTATTCTTTTTTTAAAAGGACAATTATATCTCATAAGGAAATAATTAGCACTAAAAAAAATTATACAAATTTTATAAAAGAAAAAAATTTTCATATTTATTTTATTTTTTTTTTATAAACATGTCTTCTTTTTTTCTTTTTTTGTAATATTTGAAATGGTGTATATTATCATATTATTTTGTTAACTTTATTTCTCACATTATATACTAGATTCACCTGAGGTTGATATTTAGTATATGACACATATGGTTTTCTTTTACTCTTTGGTGAAATGATTAGCTAATGAATATTGGCCTATAAATTTTAAAGGACAATGTTTAACTACAAAACTGATTGTAGTCTAAAACTATAATCTTACTCAATAAAGTAAACATTATGAAAGCTCAAATAGTGTAAAGATACTGTTGCTTGTTTCAACCCTCAAATTAAAACTTACAACTAGATTGCTTTTACCCTACTTAACTAAGTGCGGAATAAGAATAAGTGTAACACAATGAAACTAGAACAACTCTCTAAGGCATAAGCAAATACTATAAACAATAAAAGTAAAGCTTAAAGAGTAAGGGAAGAGAGATGCAAACACAAGATAACACTGAGGCGTGTTATTAAAGAGGAAACTGAAGTACTTGGTAAAAAGCCTCTACGTGACCCTTCAAGCCGAATCAATCCATTAGTGAATAAAGTTGGAGTACAAGGATATCAAAAAGACCCTCCAAGCCTAGTCAACCTAATATACTTGAACCCTCCAAGTTCTAGCTACTAACAGACTTCACCGAGTCATGTCTTCACTAGTTATCTAGATCCTGCAATTAGCTTCAAATTGCATCTACCAATCGATGGCTTCTTCTAATGCTCCCCACACTTGCCAAAACTTTTCTTAACACTCAAATTGGGTGAGGTAAGTTTTTGGGTTAAGAACCTCTTAAGGATTTATAATTGGAGAGGTAAGAGTAGAGGAAAACTAAAAGAAATTATGTAGATGATTGTGGGTTTACAATCTCTAACTCTCAAGTGTTTTGCTAGGGTTTTCACTCTCAAACACTCATTGTAATTTTGTGGGTAATGTGGGTTTTTATAGTGCTGGTAAAAAAAAAAAGGGAAAAACACACTTTAAAAATTCCAGGCAGAGAGTTTTGTGGGTCACTTGCGAGTTGGCCAAGTCGCAAAGTGACTCGTGAAATACAACCAGGCAATAGTCCTTTCAGATTCCAGCATGTGCTTCTCAAGTGGCCTTTCACAGGTCGTCCACTCGCGAGCCAATTGCAAGCAAGTTGTGAACTTCACTGTCTTCACAATTCTTCACTAAACTCTCACACTCAACCCTTACATTAAATTCCACAAACATACATGGAAATGATTGGACAAGTATACAATCAAATTTGATATAGAATTAAAACTAAAAAAAAATTACACATTACTACATATTTTAAAATTTTAACCGTTAATTATAAGTTCTTTATGCTCTTAATACACATGTAAAATTTTGTGTCAATCGGATATTATTTACTATATGATCTATAAGCTTATATTTTATGCATAATTTTAAACTACAAAAATTTGCAATTTAAACAACTTATTGATGACAAAGTTATTGATCGTTAATTTTCTAGAAATTTTGCAAGTATGGAGAATATAAGAAGAAGATGTAATCCAATGATATATTTGTCAAAAATCACCTCCAATAAAAAGATATTAAAGATTGTAACTTAAGACTACAACCAATTTTGTACCTAATAACTTTGTTCAATTTTAACTTTTATTTTTATCTATTTTTGTTTTATGTTCTCTTATTTGAATTGAAAAGAAGGGGGAAAACATATATGTGAAAACAATAAAGATCATATCAGGTTTATCTGATCCATCAAAAACTGGTTAAGGGTCATATATTTTGCAATCCTTTTTAGCTTGACCCATTGTCAAAGTTAGATGCATGCCTACCATTAACAAATGTTTAATTTACAACGTACATTTCATTTTATAGAATTAATTCAATAAGCATAATTTGGGAGCACAACTTGGATTTTTTCTTTTTTTTTTTCTTTATACATCTTAAGTGGGGGTGTGAGATAAAACATTGACTATTTGTATTGAAGAAAATAAAAAAATGCCATTTGACCAAAAAGTCATTGGCAACTTAGAAATAATCCAACATAATATACTTACTAAATTCATATTTTATTATCAACAAACGAAGATTTTTTATCAGAAAATAAGAGAATTAAAACAAATTATTTATTGAAAAAAAAAAAAAAAACACCCGCTTTAGCTCATATGTATTTTTTAGGAATAAGAAATATATTCAATCAAATGACAGAACCGGTTTATATAAACAAGCATAAAACTGTAAACAACAAGCAGAAGCAGTAACTTAGCAACAACAAAAAAAAAAGGAGTAGAACTGCAAAAACAATAGACTCATCAGCCAAATCTAGCTATACTTAGCAAAACTGAACCAGGTGACTTCCAAACAGAGCTGAAGGCTTGATTTTGACTTGAGTTTCTAACTTTGATTTTACTTATTGCAAGCCTGTACCTCACGTTTGTCATAATAATAGTTTTCAGAATGTGCACTTCATTTTTCATTCTACTTAATTAATTTGTTGCTCTCAGCTCCTTCATTTCAATCCCTCCTCCAAATATGGTATATAAATGGAAGCAGACAAGGGCCAATCTGCAAATAGAGTACTTCAAACTCTTCCCTTTAAGCTTATATATAATTCACAATTAATTGTATGATATATTTTGTTTTTATTCCTTTATAAAAGCTGTGTTTTCTAGGCTACAAACTGACAGAAAACAGTGATTGTATCCAGGGAAAAGGGGAGCGGGGAGAAGGGAGATGAGAAATATAAAGTAGCTAGAAGTGATCATGAATGCTATGTCTTAAATGAAAATTAATATTGTGATGTGAGATGTTTCACACAATAATGTCTCCAATTATATATCAGATCAGATGCCTATATTTTATAAGTAATAAATATGAAAGAACATAGACATAATGTAAAGACCTAAACATTGTACATATATAGCATAGGACGTGAAAAAATCATTGCTCTCGATCGGTGTAAAATTTGATATCCGTAAGATGGAGCCACCTGATCATAAGTAGTCCATCAACGGCCAAAAAGTATACATGCATGTGCCACCAAAATTCCATCATAAATAATGACACATGATGATGCAATACGCATTGCACGGTTGTACATTGTGATTAACATCAAGTCATTTTTAAGTAAAACAACTACTTATATTACTTTTCTAATTTGCTAATAAGAAGGTGTCACGTCACCTGTGAAAAATGATATAAACTTTGTTGTTCATAGACATAAATTTATTGCTGATCAAAAATATTTTGCTATGTGCTTACTGCAGATGATTAAGGATTTACAGATGTATAAGATACCTTCTCGAACCGTAGGGTTGTTTTAAGTCTGTCCTATAAATTAATGTCAGGAAGCACCGGCCTAGCCCAGACATGTTCCTCACCCTCCCACTTATTTCTAGTAGCAAGAAATTAATAAAAACCCATATACAGTAGATATATTACTTTTTGCAGGAAAAGCTAGCTTGGCTTAATAATGGAGCCTGAAGAGGGTCTCAGGTGGAGAAAGCAAGCTCTAAAACCTATCAAAACAAAGACAGCAAACAAAGAAGGAGAAGACAGCGTTAATCATGAGATGGAAGAAGAGCCATTGAGTCCATCAGCTCGGTTGTTCCACGAACCACATTTTAATGTCTACATCATAGCCATCATGGGTTGCAAAACCCAAATTTACCCAGACATCGCTAAAGCCAACCTGGTTCACACTTTGCTTAAGCACCCTCGCTTCTCTAGCTTGCAGGTACTAAAAATATATATATTTTTAGAAAATTATATACTAGTATCTATTAACTTCATTAAATCACCTTTTATATATGTTTTAAGGTACAAAATTTTTAATAAATTATTGACTGTCCAAATTAATTTCTTCCGTTTTTTTTTTGGTTAAATTTTATGAAAGCCTGTTTATGCTGATTAATTTAGATCTGTCTTAAGTACAATCCAAGTCCACTTTAAAAATGGAAGATTTTATCTAACTTTTTATGACCAAACCATGGACTTTAAAATAAATAATGAAACATAAAATTCATATGATAAAAGGAAAATATTGAATTACTTTTGCCATCCAAAAGTTCATAATATCTACCAATTAATTGTAAAATTATAATTATTATTTTCCATATTACTCACACACAAAAAAAAAAAAAAACATATAGGTTGTGGAGGATGGAGGAGAGATGAAGTGGGTTCGAACAAAGGTGGATTTGGAGAAACACGTTATAGTTCCTGAGCTAAACCCGAACATGGATGACGCTGACCAATATGTCGAAGACTATGTGTTTAACCTGAGCAAAACCAGCATAGAAAAGACCCAGCCGATGTGGGATCTCCACCTCTTAAACGTTAAAACCTCAGATGCAGAGGGAGTTGGAATATTCAGGATTCACCACTCTCTTGGAGATGGCACTTCTCTGATGTCACTTTTACTCGCATGTACACGCCAAATCTCTGACCCTCAGGCTTTGCCAACGGTTCCAGGAGTAGTGTACAAGAAGAAGAAAAAAAATGCTATGAATAGAAGCAGTAGTTGGTGGATTTGGCATTGTTTGATTGGGTTTTGGTGGGGTTGGAAGCTCTTTTGGAACACAGTGGTTGATGCTTTCATATTTATGGTCACAGCTTTGTTCTTGAAGGACACTGAAACGCCTCTCAAGGGACCACCGGGCATTGAGTTTACTCCGAGAAGAATTGTTTACCGCACGGTTAGTTTGGATGATATCAAGTTAGTGAAGAACGCCATGAACACGGTAGTTTTCTATACCTAAAACTCTGTAATTTGTTTATTTTTCATTTCTTGGGGGCTTTAATTGGGCAATGGCAGAGCCTATGATTGGGGAGACAAAACTATGAAATTAAATTTAACACACGTATATAGACAATGTGTATAAAAAATAAATCTTTTTTTTTTCTTTTTTTCTTTTTTGACTGAAATCTTATTTTTCTAATATCAAAATAAGTGGTAACTCATATATATATATATATATATATATTAAAGGAACTGGTTGTGTTCCTTTCCTTTTATGAAGATATATATATATATATATATCTGAACTCTAGTTTGTCCCGGATATGTGCACAAGAAATTTCCAAAAGAGAAAATAATTAATGATTTTTTATTATAAATCAAAACATAATAATCCTTATACACAGAGAAAATAGCAATCATATTTCAAAAGGAATTATGGGTTTTAAGTTGCTAAACGGTTAATATCTCGTCATTAAGTAAGGGATCTAAGTTCACATTCCACATATATCAAAGATAACTTATTAGTGTGTTTGATTTAATGGTTGAGAATCATCATTATAAAACAAAAAACATAAAAAACACCAAAAAAAAATATAATATATTATATATATATATATATATTAAGAAATGGTAGCTAATATGCGGTTATATATGCAGTTTTGCCGCAAGATATGACTTATGAGACTAAAGATATACAAGTTCGCATAAGTTTTTTAGAAAAATGGGAAAGGGTTTTTTTTCTGTAATTGTCATTTTGAGTTTAATTTCCAATAAAACACTGCAAATTCTTTAATATATTTGATGTAAAAAGTTAGTGAGCTTATGATCTAATGATCATATAAGTTTCCTTTTGCTAGATTTGATTCTCTAGTGTAGAATTTCCCTACCCTTGATTAGCATTGAAAAAAAGGTACTACCTCCATCCTAGTTTATTTTCCTCTATTCCATTTTAGGATGTCTCAAATATATTGTCATGTTTTTAAAATTAAAAATTATTAGTTTACTACTGTTCATATTATACTCCTACTTTATTTTCAAAACTATTTGAAAAGAAAACTAACTAATATATATATATATAATATATATATATTTTTTTTTTTAAATCAGTTTAATTTGGACACCTTTTTAGTTACCTCATTAAGAATAACTCTTTTTAAAAAAGTTGATAAATTTATTTAAAAGTAGTTTTGTAAACTTATACATTTTTATAAGGCAGATAAAACAATAAATAATGTTTCCTTAAAAAATTTAACTTTTCAATTAAGACAAACAAATTGGGATGGAAAGAGTTTATAATTCAAAATAGTAATTTTCATTTTGTATATAATAAGTCCGACAAAAAGTCATACTCATTTTCTCCTCATTAGGAGATTGTACCATGCCATTAAGTCACACAGCTCATGGTGATGGAATAAAATATTAATGGTATACCAAACATGGAGAGGTGATAGTTTCCTCATTTTTAGACTAAACTAATATGTAGCTTTCATTTCATTTTATTGAGAGGGGAAAAAAAAAACGATAACTAATGTCAAAAGAATTTTAAGTTACATTTGTATGTAAATAAAAATCATTTATCTCTTAATGTTTTACTTTATATTTTACTAATTACAATATACCATGAATTTTATTTTTATTTTTTTTTAAATATTTATTTTGGTGATTTTATAAGAAAGATTGAGGATACTTAACTGACTACTACTGACAGAGTATAGAATGAAACACCCACATTTCAATTGAGGATTTGTATGGATGAAATATTAGAAAGCAAACAAAACAACTGCCTTTAGTCTATATTGACATTTTTATGTGTTTTGCAGACCATTAATGATGTTGCTCTTGGAATTACACAGGCTGGTTTATCCCGTTATCTCAACAGGAGATATGGTAAATTTCAATTTGCAGTTTAACTCTGCATTGCTCATTATATTTCCGTTCTAATAAGGATGCATTTAGACAAGGAATTATTAGCTTTTGCAGAATTTGCAACTCAAAAAAAAAAAATATGGTTATTTATAGTATAACAATTTCAAGAATTTTTTTTTGTTAGGAAAATTTTTATAATTATAATTCTCAATTAGAATATAAATTCCTTGGTGTCAGAAGGTATAGATGAAAACTATAATATTATTTATTTTGATAATTTGAATATTTGTTTTCTAAATTGAAATTTAACCAAAGTGCAACATGTTTTATTATTGCATTTTGCAGGTGATAGTAAGAAAGATGATGAAGCAAGTAAGACGAAAAATAATCTTCCGAAGAAAATTCGCCTCCGATCAACTTTGCTGATAAATTTGAGACCAACTGCAGGGATTCAGGTTATTATTACTTTATAGTTTATAAGTGGGTATAGCATTTCCTAAGAAATTAAATTGTAGTTGTAATATAATTAAATAATTGTGTGAAGGCTTTATCTGATATGATGGAGAAAGACACTGAAGCAAAGTGGGGAAACTGGATTGGATATGTCCTCCTCCCTTTCACCATTGGATTACGGGAAGACCCATTAGACTATGTTCGCCAAGCCAAGGCCACAATTGACAGAAAGAAGCACTCCTTTGAAGCTATTTTCACTTTCTCCGTAGCTGAGTTGGTCCTCAAAATTTTTGGCATCAAGGTTCTCAACTACTCCTCATTTTTTAGACCTTATTATCTCACCAACCTACACACACATATATAAGATAGAACATATAAATATATAGTACTGAAAAAAAAAATTGATGAATATATTGTTGTTGTTAGATTAAATGATTAAATCACAATTTTCTAACCCTTTAAATGTTTGTGAGAATCAATAATTTTTTATAGTATTAGTCTATTAGAGCAGGAGGTTTTTATTTAATCACTTATCTTCACTTTATCTCTCATTTATTATTATTTAAAATATATAATAAAAAATATTCACATATTAGGCCTCATTTAATAAGAGTAACTCAAACAGCCCACATGTAAAAAAAATTGAGTTTTAGATTAAATGATTAAATTCAATATTATTTATCAATTTAAAAGTTTTAATTAGTTCAACTGATAAAACCTCATCTACAAAAAAAAAAAAAAATCAATATTATTTTCTAATAGTTAAACTTTTTGTCATAGTTTAGTGTATGAGTATAAATATTATGCAATTAATGTTAAAAACTTGGGTGTTATTGAAATGCTAAAACAGAAGCGAGTGCTCTATCTCACAGTATTATGACTCGCACAACCATGTGCTTCTCCAATCTAGTTGGACCCTTGAAGAAATTNCTTCTCCAATCTAGTTGGACCCCTTGAAGAAATTGGATATTATGGACATCCAATGGCTTACCTAGCTCCAACATCTTACGGTCAACACATGTAAGTAATTTGTGTTTTTTTTTTTTTTCTCTTCAAAAATAAAAGGAAAATGAATGGTAAACAATAAATAAATATTGGTGTTGATAATAATTTAAGATTGAGCTGACAATTACAGGCATTGATGATAAATTTCCAAAGTTATAGTAACAAGATGACCATTGTGCTATCAGTTGATGAAGATACCATTCCTGATCCTAAACAGCTGCGTGACGATATTGTTGATTCCCTTCAACTCATTAAGGATGCCGTCATTCAAAAAGGCCTCATCAAGGAAGATCATAACTTAAACAAAATATGAAGCCTATTCTCAGATTTCCAACTCAATCGATTTTAAAGACTTATTCCGTAGATTAATTATTGTATTTGTTGCTGATTCTATTTTTCACAACTTTCTATATTTCCTGGATCTCATTTCTTAATGGTTTGCTGTTATTTCGTAATGGTTTTCTGTTATAAATATAACTAGCTGTAACCCTATGAATATGCATAGATACACTTAAAGATATATAATAATACGCATAATATGATTCTTATATATATAATTTAAATACTATTGGTAGTCATTTTTATATTTTGTTAACTCCATAAAAATTTTTGTAAGGATATTATTAGGTATAAATATAAATTGTCTTTTTTTTTTTAATTATTGTAAATCACTTTTTTTTTTTTTTTTTACGATTCATTTATTTTAGACTCTTTGATTTTTGTACATAATAACTTACTTGGATAAATATTTATGATGTGGTCTCACATTTGATTCTAAAATTAAGAAATAAAACTCTTTAAGAATAAATAATTTATGACATATGGCGCAAAATTGGAACACTAATTTGGGATTATAATTTGAATTTCTCTCAGTTTCACATATTATTATTATTACTATTATCTCTATGTGTGTGCCTACTTTGATTACAAAATAAATTGTATAAAAGTATAGATTTTTTTTTTTTTTTGAGAAGTAGAGTTTTAACCTATAGCGTTCACTCCTAATAATTGTCCTTTATCATTAGACCGAGACACCAGTTGGTTTTTGGTGTAGGTGGGGATAGACCTCCAAATCTCTTATTCAACCATCAAAGACTTTACCGATTGTACTAACTGAAAGTCACTATAAAAGTACGTTATACATTAAAAATAAAAAATAAAAAAATAGTGAGACGTTTTACTTTTACCTAACCAAATAAGCAAAATAAGCTAAACAAAATATTCACCCCCCCCCCCCCAAAAAAAAATGTAATCAAGTGTAACATGATCATGATATACTTTAATGTTGTTGGAATATTGACTTAATAAGTTTGGCTTTTCATTAATTGGACTTTCAATTTGCAAAAGACATTGATTGATGAGCTCAGTTTTTTTTTGGATAATTCAATAATTGTGAGAAGGAGCCATTGAAACCTAAAATATCTCTGTTCGAAATACTAAAATGTACCAAGTAAATTATAAGGCTCTTGACACATTGATAAACTAAACCAATAAACTGTTTTGTGGTCATATTTATTTGTGGGCTTGATACACTTGTGTATTTGGATCTGGGTCTTACTCTCTCATGTGAAGTAGAGCATAGGGCTTTGATTTGTGATACAAAACGGATTGATTTTTCCATATATATTTAGGTTGGGCTATGTTACCGGTACGAGAACATAGATGAATTTGTTTAGGCTTTCTCGTGATGTCCATAAATGTGCTTAAATCTTAACAATTTTATTGGTGGTCTATGTTCAAATATTTAGCATGTATGTCAAATGTGGCATCAGAGATAACTTATTCTAGAGTTCAAATGGAGTATATTTGTCAAAAATATGTTTTGTATTGGTAAATAAAAATAATAGGAAGGTGCACGAATAATATAACGCAACTAATATAGACTAATAGACATCTATTGAATGCCTTTTTTGTCATTTGTCAGGCCCATATTCTACTTGTAAAACTTAGGCTCTTCAAGGTCATAATAGAGTTATGGGTGGAGTTGGGTTTGGTTCCATTGCGGAAAATAGATCATTCTATGGAACTAACTTGTGCGCAAGCAAACTCAATACACAACAATACCTATATGCATATAAAAGGAATTAAGAAAATTAGAGAGAAAAATAAATACTTTAATTAATTTTACTATTTATCCGTGAACCCAAAATAGTGGTTCCCAGAGCAACAAGGCTTTTATTCCATGGAAACCAAAGTACTAGTTCCTAGAGCGATAATACCTTTAAATCGTAGAACCAAAAATACCAGTTTTCATAACCACAGGACCTTTAAATCGTATAGAATCCTAGGAAAAAGAGCCACAAGACCTTTAAACCCCAAGTTCTATAGTCTTCAATAGACCCTTTAAGGTGCATAAGACTTGTGAGACTTTGGAATCCTAGATCAATGTGGTTTTCCCAAATACACATTCTATAAGTATGAATTTTCATTTCTACAATACTTTGCTTTCTTAGAGAGTCTTCATGAACGATATTAGTTTGCTGTGGAAAACAAGCATAGTTTCCTCCAATTATAAAAGCCACAAAGTCTATCAATCCCAAACTTCATAGACTTAAGTAGGTCCTTGAGACTCTATAAGACTTGTGAGATCTGGGACCTAGAATCAATGTGGAGCTCCTAAGTATTTCTCCAAGACCAAGTTGGGAATTGGGATTGCTATAATTCCTACAATATTTTCTTCCTTAGGACCTCAACCTAGTTTTGTGTTGCTTGCTTCTTTTTCTTTATACTATACAAATCTTAGATGCTAAGAGGGTGTTTGGATTGGAAGTATCTCAAAACTCAAAACTCTGAACTCAAAACACATAACTCAAAAACATAACTCAATTCTCAAAACTCTATCTCACTCAAAACCCAAAACTGAAAAAAATTGTTTGGCTCCAATATCTCAAAACCGTGCCCCACATCTCATTTCCCAATTTTTTCACTTTTTGGTGGAGCCCACAACCCACAACCTGCAATAGCTTTTGTCTTTTTTGGTTATAGGTGCTGTTAGTTGAACTTGTTATTGTGCTGGTTTTGGCTATACACTGCCACCGGGTCCCACATAGATGAAATAATAACCAAAATGCCATCAAACCCAGTTTTTGAAAATTGAAAATAGCATGAAACCTGTTCTCAGTTTTCATTCCCATATCTCAAATTTTTGAGAAACAAGTTTTAGAAACTATGACTGAAAACAACGCCAAACAAAATGCAACTCAGTGGGGCCCACAAAATTTGAGTTTTGAGTTATATAACTCAAAACAACCCAATCCAAACACCCTCTAAGTATTTCACTTCCTCTCCCCCTTTTATCTTCACTAGTACCTTCCTTTTATACCTGTGGTTGGAAAATGGATGTCACGTTCTTGACCCTTTATTTCTTGGTTTTGTTGTTCATCCTTAGGAGGCTTGCCTATAAAGGTTTTTTTCTCCTTTCGTTATCTTTTTAAGCTTCCTCTAGAAAAGCACCTTTGGTGCCTTCCTTCAATGAAACATTCCTCAATGCGATCGTTGAGGTCATTAGGTTTGATTGCCGAGGTCATCAAGGCATGGGTCCTATAGCTACACTGTAAAGGTGATGTTACAAAGCTACTAGGCTATAAAAGTGACTTCACAATCTTTATTTTTCCTACCTACAAATGGTATAGATACTCCTTTTGTTGAATAACCCATGAAAGTCACTAGGTGTTTTACTATTTCATGGTTTTTGTTAACAATATAAAGAGAGAGAGAATGACTGAATAGTCAGTATAATAATGTATGTAAAAAACAATGTACAAAAGAGAGCCTTTATATAGGCTAGGTATGTGTGCAGTACAAGTAATATAAGTATAGTACAAGTAATATACTAGGCTAAGCCCAATGGGCTAATCTATACACTAACATCCCCTCTCAAACTCGAGGTGGCAAGGAGGAAGCCAACTGGAGTTTGGATATAAGATCTCGAAGACGACCAGGTGGGTGAGACTTGGTGAAGATATCAGCAGGATGGTCAGCAGATGAGATGGAGAACAACTTGAGATTGCCTTTCTTGAGATGCTGGCGAGTAATGTGGCAGTCGATCTCAATGTGTTTGGTGCGTTCGTGGAAGACATCATTATGAGCAATGTAGATAGCACTACGATTGTCATAATAAAGAGGAGTAGCAGTGGGCTGTGGAGCATCCATGTCAGCCAAGAGCCAGCGAAGCCAGACAAGCTCGCAGGTGGTGTCGGCAAGGGCACGATACTCAGCCTCAGTACTGGAACGGGAAACAACATCCTGCTTTTTGCTACGCCATGAGACAAGAGAAGTACCCAACAGGAAACAGAAACCTGTGATAGAGCATCGATCAGTCGGATCACCGGCCCAGTCCGCATCTGAATAAGCATGAAGCTC
This sequence comes from Quercus suber, assembly GCF_002906115.3. Taxonomy (NCBI): domain Eukaryota; kingdom Viridiplantae; phylum Streptophyta; class Magnoliopsida; order Fagales; family Fagaceae; genus Quercus; species Quercus suber. The sequence goes on from NW_027070179.1 coordinate 196,610, forward strand.
AAGAGAAGACCGAGAGGAGTAGTGTAGACCATGATAAAGTGTACCCTTGACATATCGGAGAATCCGAAGAACAGCAGCATAGTGGACAGAACGAGGGGCATCCATGAATTTACTAACCATACCCACGGCATGTGAAATATCTGGACGAGTAACAGTGAGATAGATCAGACTACCAACCAACTGACGATAGCGAGTAGCATCAGATATAGGTTCACCATCCAAGGGTGTGAGCTTGGCATTGTATTCCAAAGGAGTGGAAACAGTCTTGTTGTCAGTGATACCGGCTTTGGAGAGAAGATCAGAAGCATATTTAGCTTGGGAAAGATAGTATCCATCAGAGGATGAGGTAACCTCAAGCCCAAGAAAATAGCTGAGAGTGCCCAAATCTTTCATCTCAAAATGCTGACTAAGGAAGTGCTGGAGAGAGCGGATACCTGCAGAATCATCTCCAGTAATAATCATATCATCAACATAGAGAAGAATAAGAGTGATACCAGCAGAGGATCTTCGGACGAAGAGAGCAGTGTCATGAGGACTCGAAGTGAAACCCTGCTGAGCAACAACTGAGCTGAACTTTTCAAACCAAGCTCGAGGAGCCTGCTTGAGGCCATAAAGAGCACGGCGAAGGCGACAAACTTGACTGCCTGAATGTGGATAGCCAGGGGGTGGTTGCATGTACACTTCTTCTTGAAGGTCTCCATTGAGGAAAGCATTCTTCACATCCATTTGATAAAGAGGCCAACGGCGAACAGCAGCCACAGCAATGAGACATCTGACAGATGTAAGGCGAGCAACAGGAGCAAATGTTTCCTCATAGTCAATGCCATACTCTTGGGTAAAGCCCTTGGCAACTAGGCGAGCCTTGTATCGTTCAACAGATCCATCAGCCTTGGTCTTGATCTTGTAAACCCACCTACAACCTACTACAGACTGACCAGGAGGCAAATCAACCATATCCCAAGTGTGATTTTTATGAAGGGCATCTAGTTCATCATTCATAGCTTGCTGCCAAAGAGGGTCAGTATGGGCCTCACGATAGGTGTGAGGTTCATAGAGGGTGGCAAGGGCAAAAGAGCAATGATAATCAGAGAGATAAGGGGGAGGAATGCTTACCCGAGTGGAACGACGAAGTTCAGGACCATCAGGAGACTCAGGAGAGGGTGGTGCCACAGGATCCAAGACAGGCAGGTCATATGCCGGGGACAGAACCGGAGATGAGTCGTCTGGAGAGGCAGCCGATGTTGAAGAATCCTCCACAAGTTCAGGATAGAGAGGGAGGAAAAGATCAGTAAAAATGGGAGACTCAGAGGAAGAGGATGTAGGAAACTGCTGAAGACTCGTAAAAGGACGATGTTCCCAAAACTCAACATGACGGGAGACACGAAGACGATGAGAAATGGGATCATAGCAGCGAAACCCCTTTTGAGATACACCATAACCAAGGAAACAACAGAGACGAGCACGAGGTTGGAGCTTTGTTCGTTCATGAGGAGGAAGAGAGACAAAGCAAGCACAACCAAAAACCCGAAGAGAGGAGTAGTCAGGGGTTTGACCATAGAGAAGCTCAAATGGTGATTTGTTGTGTGTAGTTGGTGAAGGGATACGATTAATGGTGTATACAGCAGTGAGTGCAGCCTCACCCCAAAAGCGCTCAGGAAGAGAGGCAGAAATGAGAAGGGTGCGGACAACATCAAGAATGTGACGATGTTTTCGTTCTGCACGACCATTTTGTTGAGAGGTGTAAGGACAAGACCGCTGAGTAAGTGTACCATGATTGTCTAAAAAGGATAGGAAAGATTTATCATTATATTCTTGAGCATTATCTGATCGAAAAACTTTGACGGTGCGATTGAACTGTGTTTGAATCATTTTATGAAATGTTTGGTAAATAGACACAAGTTCAGACCTATGATGAAGCAGATAAATCCAAGTATATCGAGAAAAATCATCCACAAATATGACAAAATATCTAGATCCCCCCTCAGTAGGAACAGGTGCAGGACCCCAAATATCAGAATGTATAAGATCAAAGGGTGCAGAAGAAAATGAGTCACTATTATTAAAGGGCAATTTTGTTTGTTTGCCAAAATGACAGGAAGTACAATCAAATTTTTGAAACTGAACTGAACCTAAATGACATTGAGAAGCTAACAACTAAAGACGAGATAAGGATGGATGACCAAAACGAGCATGCCATAGATCAGGTGAGGAGGTGGTAGTGGTAGCAGCTGCAAAAACAACTTGTGAAGGAATCTTCAAGTCATGAACCTCAAACATGCGACTAACCTTACGGCCTGTCCCAAGCACTTGACCTGTCCGGGGATCCTGCACATCCACACCATGATTAGTAAAGAGAAGATCTACGCCTAATTCACAAAGTTGACCAACAGAAAGCAAATTGAGGGATAACTTTGGGATATGAAAAGTGTCACTAAGGGATAAACAAGGAGAAGAGATTGTTCCTTTACTACTAACAGGCATAGGAGTTCCATCAGCAGTGTAAATGGTGATTGGATGTTCTAAGGGTGCCTTATCAGAAAATTGGGATTCATCAGGAGTCATATGGTTACAACATACAGTATTAAAAAACCAAGGTTGTTTACCTGAGGTGACAAAAAGGGCAGTGGAAGTGCGGGATAAAACCTGTTGAACAACTGCCTCAATATCAGCCGTAGTAAGTGAGGAAGTCAAAGATGGACCTGTAGGAACCGATGGATCTGAAGGACATACAGCAGCTGCCCGAGGAAGAGAAGCTTTATTCTGCTCTTGCACAGATTTCTGCAGTTTGCGACAAATTGAGATGTCATGGCCTTAGCACGGCAAAACTCACAGCGAGTACCTTTGGAAGACTGAGAGGTGGAACGCCCAGAGTTTATCCATGGAGGAGCAGTGAATACAGCAATGAGAGGCTGTGGAGATGGTGTAGCCAATACATAATCAGATGATGACATGTGATAAGCAGGCCGACGGTTTTCCTCAAAGATGAGCTCCTTCACTGCAGCATCAAGAGAAGGAGTAGGAGACCGGCTAAGCAGAGAAGCCCTAGTAGGCTCAAAATCCTCACGCAAACCCATCATGAAGTGCATAAATTTACGGCGATCCCGATATTTGGCAAAGAGCTCAATGTCCTTAGAACACACTAGTGGAGGATCTGCAGCAGAGAGCTGTTCCCACATAGTAGAAGTCTGAGAATAAAAATCAGAAATGGACTGACCTATCTCTTGTCGCATTTGATAAAGTTTTGACTCAATGTGGAACTCTAAGCTTGAATCATTAGTACAATTATAGCGATCGGCCAAAAACTTCCAAGCAGCCTCAGCAGTCTCAAGACGAGGAAGAAGATTATGAATGGAGGGAATAGAGGTATTAAAAAACCAAGACAAGATCTTACTCTGAATACTCTCCCATTCCTCTAGGTTATCTTCATAATCATCGGTTGTAACAGTAGTCGTGGAAGACTCTTCAGCAGCTATGACTTTGGACTTAGGGTTTGGTACTGGCTTAGGAATTGAACCAGTCACATATCTCCACAGTTTACAACCCTTGAGAAAAACAGTCATATTCTGAGACCATGCATGATAGCTAGTAGGACCGTCCAACATAATGGTGATAGGACGTATGATGTTGCGTTTATTTTGTTGAGCCATAATGAAGAAAATGACCAAAAAATGAGATTTAGAGACCTCAAATGCAGAAACGGAGCCCAAAATCGGAATTTACGCGAAAAACTGAGCAAGACAGGTCCTGTTGAAAAATTTTGACCTTGGTTAAAGTCAACGGTCAAAGTCAACGGTCAACGGCTGACGCTGACGTGGAATGCTGACGTGGATGCTGACGTGGGATGCTGACGCGGGATGCTAACGTGGCTGAGTGACGTTACCCTAGGGCTGACGTGGCAGTCCGTGAAACGGAGCAGGGCGCGTGAGGCGCGTGGCCGGCGCGTGAGGCGAGTGGACGACGCGTGGACGGCGCGTGAGGCCCGTGGAAAGGAGAGACGGTGCGTGGAGGCACGTGGCAGCGCGTGGCGACTCGTGCTCGTGAGGCAGAAACTTCTGGCGGCGCGTGGGGGCGCGTGGAAGGCTGTTTCTAGCAGATTTTTGTTGGGTTTTACTCGGGACTGTCAGATCTGTCAATGTATGCCTTGACTTTGGCGGTTTGATCAACAAACTGACGAAATCCGAGTGTTCTAGGGTTGTGGGCGTGACAGTGGTGACTCGCTTCTGACAGTGACTACCGGATGAAGGCGAGGGCAGCGGAAGAACGCCGGAGATGTCCACAGGAACCAAAAAATCAAAGGAAAGGCTCTGATACCATGTTAACAATATAAAGAGAGAGAGAATGACTGAATAGTCAGTATAATAATGTATGTAAAAAACAATGTACAAAAGAGAGCTTTTATATAGGCTAGGTATGTGTGCAGTACAAGTAATATAAGTATAGTACAAGTAATATACTAGGCTAAGCCCAATGAGCTAATCTATACACTAACAGTTTTCTTCTGGCCACAGTTCCATGGCTTCCTTCTTCATTAGTCGGCTGGTTTTTGCATGATATCATTTTCTTCTTGAGAGTCTAAGACTTTCCCAATCTATTTTTTCTGTGGTGAGATCATTTGTCTCTTTAAAGCCCATCTACCAAGCAACTGGGTCCTTCGTAGTCGTTCATCCTTGTGGGCCCTCAGACTTGCCATACTAGTCTCATTTGAGGGCCCCTTCCCTTGCAACCCTTTTTATTGGGTCATTTGTAACTTATTCAAGGTTCCTTCTTCCTTTCCTTTTATTGTTAGGGTTTTACCCCTTATTCATGGTCCCTCAATCCCTTTCATAAGCTTGCTTCCATAGAACCATGAGTCCTCTTACTCCTTTGTATTCACATAAGTCCCATGGTTTGGTTCCTTAGGTTAGGCTTGTACTTCCAATTTTTTGGGTATCAACAACCTCAAAACAAAAATCTAAATCAAATTGAAGAAAATAGGAACTTATTTTCTTTATGAGAGTCAAGGCATAGAACCAAATGTTTTTACTTACGATCATTGTATCTTCTAGTGTATGAGATTCATTTGCTGCAATTCTAGCCAAGTATGCCTATTCACCGTAGTCTTCTTGTAAGCCTTAAAATACTGGGCATGGGCTAACAAGATGCAGGATAAAGAACAGATCTCAAGGTCAAAACACCAAAATGGTAATTGCTTGAATGTTGAGTCATTTTGTTCATTTATTATGTTTCTACTTGTGTATGCAATTGGCCACTTACATAGGGAAAAAATTTACCGTGCATCAGGTGCATGTATACCCCCCTCTAGCATGAAGGTGGATACACGCACCTGATGCATATAATTAATACCACCTATTTGCACAGACATTCTTATTAAGAAAATTTTAATGATAATTTATTTATATATATATAAACATTAATAATGTTAGACTAGGCAATAGACTTTGTGTTTGCATTTAAATTGGCAAACATCCATAAATAATGTGATATAAAACCATACTAACTTAGTAAGCAAATCTTGTTTTTATTTTTATTGCTTATTTAGATTAGGTAACTGTTGTTGAAATTTTGAAATGTTTGCTTCTTCCTAATATTAAATATTAAGGAATATCTTTATTTCCTTCTTGTTTTTTACAACTAGTGTTCATATGATTCAATATCTTTAGTGTGATGTTTAACCCCATTATCATCAATAAAGCACAGTCCCTCAATGTATAATCATACTTTGATGGTAGTAATTATGCTTATTGAAAAGTTTGCATGAGAGCGTTCTTAAAATCCGTAGATGACAAAAGTGTGGTTGTTTGTAGAGGAGGATTGGACCAAACCTTAAAAAAATATGGGTGAATGATCAAAGGAGGAGCAAAAGTGATTGAAATAGTAAGGTCATGTTTGGTAACTACTTTTGTTTTTTAGAAACTTGTTCTTAAGAGAAAAAATAAAATCAGATTTATTATGTTTTCAAAGTTAGAAACATGTTTGGTAAACTAATTAAAGGGGAAAAAAGTTTTGGGAGAACAGAAAACTTAAACTTGTTTGAATTGATACCTAAAAAAAGAAATATTTTCGAGACCATATACAAAAACTACTACCCAATAGAACTAAATAGTAGTGGATTTATGGTTTTTCACTCATACCTCTAAATGGAGGAGGCTTTGAGGTATATGACTTTTAGGCTGACTGCCTCCCATGACCTTTGCCACTTTCCATAGTGGGGGTGTGATGAAAAATTTGAAATAATGATAACGAGATCCTTGAAATTATGCCCATAATTTAAAAGTGTTGGTTGGTGCATGAATATCTCTAAGTTGGAGTTTGGAGTTTTTATGAGTAATGCTCTTGTTACTATTCAGTCACTCTACTATTCAAACAACAAGAATTGGATGAATCAAGCTTGGAGATTCTCTAAGGTGCCAATAATATGAGCACTCCCTTGTAAGATGAGTCAAATTGGGAATTCCCTTTTTGTTGGAGAAGCCTTGGACTGAATTGGACGAGTCTTGATGTTGACCAGAAGGACCATCCCCATCAAATAGCTTAGTTTATCCTAAGACAAATGAAAAGGGTGTAATTTATGTGATTCATACCACCTTTAGATGACATATTGGCACGGTACTTATTCTCCCTAGAAACAGTTTTAAGCTAAAACCGGCGTGAGCCCAAAAGTACGCAATGCCTCTTAAAAAGAGGCAAGAGGAGTCACCACCTGGTTATAAGTCCAGGAACCAAAAAATGACTCCATGAAGATCTTTCTACCAGACAAGGTTTGGAGTTAGGATACAGGAGGGAAGAGGTTAGGCACCCCAAGCCTGCTTAGTCGTAGCTAGCCTTCATATATCGTTGCTTGATTTAGACAAGAGGAAGATTTATCCTGGATGTTCAAAAGTGTACGCTTGCATCTAGACCTAGGTGTAATTTACGGGTTATGTGAAACAATTATGGAAAACGATGTAGACATGTGTGCAAGGAGGCAAAGAGATAGGCGACAAAACAACAACATCCAAGTGTGTGCATATGTATATCCAATCATACATGTGTGCGGGCACATGCATGTGGGTACCAAATAGAATTGAGAGTCTTACTCTAAAAGGGTGTTTAAGTCTTTAAGGAATGATTATTAATTGAAGTGAAAGATTCTTTAATTGATGAGTGCTTTCCCTTTATTAGACTTGATTTGACATTAAGAATTTTTTGACTTTTAAGGCTTAATAAAGATTTGATTAATTAGAGTTTGATTGACTTGACTTCTAATTTTATAATTTTTTTTTTTATAGAAAGTTATGATATTATCATTTAGATTCCAATCAATTACCTTAATTGTATTAAAGTGTCATTTGATACACTTTCCTTATACTTGAATAGCTAATTAGATTGAAATGAATTGAATGCTAAATAACTATTGACTTTATGTTTAGAAAGTATTTAAACATTTTATACTTGAAATGTTTGCATTATTTATCTCTAAGACTTCTAGTTGCCTTATTGAGTTTGAATCAGCATTAAAGATTGGATAAGAGAAGAGTGAGAGTGAATAAGGGTTTGGAGGTAGAAAAGGAAGGAAAAAGAAATATCTTTGGTATTTTACAATTAATGTTAAACAAAAAAGGAAACCAAGATAATCAAAATATGCTCATTAAAAAAAAGGGTAAAACTAGATAAGGAAAGATAATAAAACATAGCATCTAAGATAAATGAACAAAAAATGCAAGAATCTGGTTGAGCTCAAGTTGGCGTACGCTGTAAGAAGAATGTGTACACATTCTTCTACTAGTGTACGCACTTGAGACTCAAGACAAATTTCCAGAAAACAACCAAAACAAGAATTCTAGTCGCATGAAAAGTGCGTACACCAGGATATGTACGCGTCTTATTTTGTGCATACACATCTCGAGGCAAATTAGGGTTCTTACTTGTTCTTGACACAAAGAACAGAAATGAACAAAATTAAAGACATAGTATGAAATATATACATGAAAAACAACATATTAAGGCTTCAAAAATTAAAAAATAATAATAATAAATAAATAAAAACATAGTAGAAACAAGAATCAAGAAGGAGAATGTGGCTCATGGAAGAGATCCACATCTCCTCCTCATAGCACTTACAGTGACATATTTTAACCAACCACTTGGCTGAAATCGACTACCACAGCTGTGTGTGTGGGAGGATGAGTCATATTACTTGATTAGGGTCAAATAGGATACCTTATTGATTGTATTTGCTATCTTGAACCAAACTAGAATTCGAATGTGGATGAGGTAGAGACTACCTCCAAATCAATAAGGATCTAAAGATCAATCTAATGCTCAGCCCTTTTGCCCTTCTAGCCTTAAAACTCTAAGTTTAGGTATTCTTTGGGATTTTTGGCAAAGTTTCGATAAGGCTTGATTTTCTGACCCCGTTGGATGTTGAAAATGGGGGTATTTATAAGGGAAATGAGTAGCTAGGGTTTGATGACACGTTTGGGCAACCAGTTGATCATGCTGGTTGACCTAGAATCTCATTAAAATGGAAATGGAGTGATTTCAAGATTTCTATCTAGAGAGTGCGTGTGCATCATATACCCGGCATACACACTCTTTATAAGCCAGGGCCAAATTAGGTTAAAATGGTCTTTTGGGCTTTAGGCTTTAGGCTTTCTATCTATTTTCATAGTTGGGCTTTGGGTTTGGACTGTGTTGGGTCATATTTAAGTTTGTCATCCTTATTGGGTTCCACACTTGATGTTAATTATTTTGGTAGCAATTTGATTTCTCATCATTGGGACTGAGGGGCTTAGATATAAGTCAAAACAAAATATGGTGTCTACAAAGGGTTCATAGCTTAGTTTATCCCAATACAAATGAAAAGGATTTGGCAAACTAAGTTCGAACCCTGGCACAACAAATTAAAATTATTGGTGAGATAGTGGCTGGAGTAACCAATTTGGTAAGAGGCAGTCAAACCAAGAAAGATACCTTATGCACAAGACTTCATCCACCAAGATGGAATGGATGAGAAAAAAGGAAAATTATATCATCTCATCTCTGTGTTTTGGTATAGACTTCACTAAAGGTTCTAAATGCCTACCTATATATGATGGATGCTCTAGAAACGTAACTTGTAATAAAGGCTCAATTTAAAACACTAAATGATTGTATACGCATGCCTACCTATGAGTTTAACACGGTTTGTGATGACATTGATAAATTGATCAGGTGTAAAAATTTAATTATAGAACCCAAGAAACAACTCATAAGCTATTATACCTAAGATTTTAATACATAATAGCAGAATTTGATAAGTCATCAAATTCTGTTATTAAAATTTATTAGAATCTTATCATTAGAATCTTATCAAAATTCCGTTATTATATATTAAAGTCTTATCACCTCATATTTTCTTTGAATGATAGAATTGGATTCATATTCAAATACAATCATTATAAATGTCTATTAATTATCATGTTTCATATTTAGATATATTTTGATAAATTGTTTCTAAAAAAAAATATTGATAATCTTTCTACGTTGATTACTGACTAGTAAGACATATACAGCACTATTATGACAAAGCACTATAATGAAAATAAGAAAATTTTACCAAGTCTTATCATTTGTAACAGTAAAGCTGGCAGCTAGTGTTTGAAAGTTTATTTAGAAAATAAATTACAATTACTGCTTATCTCTAAAGTTGATCTTCTTTTATTTGTTTAAAAAATAAAAAATTATATTTTTAAATTATAATATAAGATAAGGAAAGATAATAAAACATAGCATCTAAGATAAATGAACAAAAAATGCAAGAATCTGGTTGAGCTCAAGTTGGCGTACGCTGTAAGAAGAATGTGTACACATTCTTCTACTAGTGTACGCACTTGAGACTCAAGACAAATTTCCAGAAAACAACCAAAACAAGAATTCTAGTCGCATGAAAAGTGCGTACACCAGGATATGTACGCGTCTTATTTTGTGCATACACATCTCGAGGCAAATTAGGGTTCTTACTTGTTCTTGACACAAAGAACAGAAATGAACAAAATTAAAGACACAGTATGAAATATATACATGAAAAACAACATATTAAGGCTTCAAAAAATTAAAAAATAATAATAATAAATAAATAAAAACATAGTAGAAACAAGAATCAAGAAGGAGAATGTGGCTCATGGAAGAGATCCCACATCTCCTCCTCATAGCACTTACAGTGACATATTTTAACCAACCACTTGGCTGAAATCGACTACCACAGTTGTGTGTGTGGGAGGATGAGTCATATTACTTGATTAGGGTCAAATAGGATACCTTATTGATTGTATTTGCTATCTTGAACCAAACTAGAATTCGAATGTGGATGAGGTAGAGACTACCTCCAAATCAATAAGGATCTAAAGATCAATCTAATGCTCAGCCCTTTTGCCCTTCTAGCCTTAAAACTCTAAGTTTAGGTATTCTTTGGGATTTTTGGCAAAGTTTCGATAAGGCTTGATTTTCTGACCCCGTTGGATGTTGAAAATGGGGGTATTTATAAGGGAAATGAGTAGCTAGGGTTTGATGACACGTTTGGGCAACCAGTTGATCATGCTGGTTGACCTAGAATCTCATTAAAATGGAAATGGAGTGATTTCAAGATTTCTATCTAGAGAGTGCGTGTGCATCATATACCCGGCATACACACTCTTTATAAGCCAGGGCCAAATTAGGTTAAAATGGTCTTTTGGGCTTTAGGCTTTAGGCTTTCTATCTATTTTCATAGTTGGGCTTTGGGCTTGGACTGTGTTGGGTCATGTTTAAGTTTGTCATCCTTATTGGGTTCCACACTTGATGTTAATTATTTTGGTAGCAATTTGATTTCTCATCATTGGGACTGAGGGGCTTAGATATAAGTCAAAACAAAATATGGTGTCTACAAAGGGTTCATAGCTTAGTTTATCCCAATACAAATTGTAGGGACCCAATTTGGGTTTTCAGCCCAACAAGCCCCAGACAATAAATTTGTAGAGAATGAATTGAAGGTTTAGGCGCTGACCGTCGTTCACCAAGCATGAACTCTCTCCTTTTATTAAAGAATACTTAGAACTTATTTACAACTGGGGGATGCTCCTCGGCCATGGGCCGAGGAGCCCTTTTTCTTCTCCCTCTTTTTTCCCCCCCTAACTTTACTCACTCTTCTTTATATAGTCTTCATTGTCCTATCTCGTTCTTCCATCTGTTGATCATCCATTCGCCTTTCTTCTGGCTGTCCGTCATATCAGAGGCCTTATCAACACTCAAGTGGTTCACACTGATCAACGTCGCCCTGCTAAGGGGTTACATCCCCATTAATGCGGCCAGAGGGGTTAGGTGAATGCATTAAATGTGGAGGTGACAGCTTGCTCTGGGCTTGTCCCTTCCCAAAATTATCCTTAGTATGCCGAGGACGAAGAGGTCCTCGGCGGGGGTCCAGAAAAGAGTCTCTCCCTAATTCAGCCTTGGATGGTCATCCTTCCTCGGCGCGGGCCTTGGGCCTACTACACAATGGGCTGAAGTTATCAGGCCCACGGGCCCCACACAAATGAAAAGGATTTGGCAAACTAAGTTAGAACCCTGGCACAACAAATTAAAATTATTGGTGAGATAGTGGCTGGAGTAACCAATTTGGTAAGAGGCAGTCAAACCAAGAAAGATACCTTATGCACAAGACTTCATCCACCAAGATGGAATGGATGAGAAAAAAGGAAAATTATATCATCTCATCTCTGTGTTTTGGTATAGACTTCACTAAAGGTTCTAAATGCCTACCTATATATGATGGATGCTCTAGAAACGTAACTTGTAATAAAGGCTCAATTTAAAACACTAAATGATTGTATACGCATGCCTACCTATGAGTTTAACACGGTTTGTGATGACATTGATAAATTGATCAGGTGTAAAAATTTAATTATAGAACCCAAGAAACAACTCATAAGCTATTATACCTAAGATTTTAATACATAATAGCAGAATTTGATAAGTCATCAAATTCTGTTATTAAAATTTATTAGAATCTTATCATTAGAATCTTATCAAAATTCCGTTATTATATATTAAAGTCTTATCACCTCATATTTTCTTTGAATGATAGAATTGGATTCATATTCAAATACAATCATTATAAATGTCTATTAATTATCATGTTTCATATTTAGATATATTTTGATAAATTGTTTCTAAAAAAAAATATTGATAATCTTTCTACGTTGATTACTGACTAGTAAGACATATACAGCACTATTATGACAAAGCACTATAATGAAAATAAGAAAATTTTACCAAGTCTTATCATTTGTAACAGTAAAGCTGGCAGCTAGTGTTTGAAAGTTTATTTAAAAATAAATTACAATTACTACTAATCCCTAAAGTTGATCTTTTTTATTTGTTTAAAAAATAAAAAAATTATATTTTAATTATAATATATACAAATTATTAATTTTTACTAAAAAAAAATAGAAGAAGCGCACTCAAAAAATAGAGAACTTCAGCAGCGAAAACGCGTAGTCAGAGGGTAGATATATATTGTTGTAAAAGTTTCAATATCTACCGTAGAAATTCGCGGAGTGAGTTTCCGGTTCTTTGGGCCACAGTTGTAAACTTCCGCGGTTTGACTAATAAGCTGTCTTTGGCAATAACCAGCCTGCACTAATAGAAATATTACAGAGATCCCTGCATGTCTTATTGCCTTTCTTAACAACACAGAAATTTAGGAAGTGTATTATTACAGTTTGCCGGTAATAAACAAAGGAACACCGCCAATCCTTCTCATTCTTGTCATTGTTTCTTACATCCACAGTGTTTTTTGTTGAGCTATTCAACCTTCGAAATCTGAAGAAGTCTTTTACATATATTTTAAGGGTATGATGGAATGGTCTGCAACATCTGCTACAAAAGCTTATCTTGATACCCTTAACTGGTATACTTCTTTTCCAATTTCCATTTTTCTTTTTTCAAATTTATTGTATATTTGAATATGACCCAAGCAGTTTTTTGTTTTTGGACTCGAGGTTCTTTGAATATGTATGGAATATTTCATTTTTTATTAATAATAATTAAAATAAGGCCAGGCCATGAGCATTAATTCTTCTTTTTTGTTTTTAATCAACTTTTTCCGTCTTTTCTTTCTTTTTTTTTCTTGTTCTATTTATGCATTTTGTTTTCAGAAAAACACATATGGTATGCAAACAAATCCTTATTGTGATTGCCATCTTAATTATAAAAAGAAATATATCCAAGCATTTCAGTGAATAATTTCAATTTTTTTTTTTTTTTTTTTTGTGTGATTTCCAGCCTGATGAGGGTGTTCAAGAAAGAACATATTAGCAGTCCCTTAAAGATGAAATTATTCCATCATGTTCATATGATAAGAATTTTTTCTCTCTATGTAATTGTGTGTGTATGTCTCCCTAAATTAGATTTGGAGATATGGTGTTAGCTGCATTTTTTTTTTTTTTTAATATATGAACGTGCTGTAGAATGATTCTCTTAATTATTATGTTAAAAAACAAAAGGATTAGAATTCCACACATTCTTGTTGAACATTTGGACTTCTTGCAACTTATACAGCTAAAATAGCACAAAATGTCTGAATATTTTTCATTGAAGTTGAGCTATTAGATCCTATTACTTTTCACTTCACACAAATTTTATGGATTGTAGCTAACTTCCATTAATATCTTTCAGTGTAACAATCCCAAGAGACAGAGTGAGTCAAGGAAGACACCAGAACCTGGGAGCAGTGAATTTGTATCGGCCTTAGCAGCTGGCATGAAATCTAAACTCATTGTGGAGGTAGCATCTGGTGTTTCCCCATCAACTATAGCCTTAGCAGCTGCAGCGCGAGAAACTGGTGGGAGGCTAGTGTGTATTCTTCCAGAGCCAGTCCTTTGTGAATCAAAAAGAGTAATTAAAGACTTGGGTCTTAAGGACCTGGTGGAATTCAGAACTGGAGACCCCTCCGAGCTATTGCACAACTATGATAACATCGATTTCTCTCTTGTTGATTGCAAGAATGAGGGGTACACTAGGTTTCTGAAGTTACTAGCTGTTAATCCTAGAAGGTCAGTGGTGGTTGCAAACAACTTGGTGGGTGAGAAAAAAGGGTTGGAAGGCCATTTGAGAGGAATGAAGGAAAAGGTTGTAGTGAGGTCTCTGAAGCATCCTATTGGGAAAGGCATGGAAGTTACTATGATAGGCAGAAGGGAAGAGACTCATAAGAAGGAAGGGGTTGGAGGTTTTGGTCGTTCTGGAATAGGTATAAGATCATATGGTTCCATGAAGGGAACTGGCGGTAAGAGTAAATGGATTGTCAAGGTTGATGAGGAGAGTGGTGAGGAACATATTTTCAGAGTGCCTAAATCAGTTTAAGCCAAATTTGTTTGGCAGGAATGATACTATAGTGCCCCAGATTTTTGCATAAATCATATTTCTTATAGTGTTAATATCATGAAATAGCAAGGCAAGAAGTGTTCAATCATGCTAGTAGGAGACATTATCATCATTCTCATCCTCTGAAATCTCTCATGAGATTTTGCAGCATGTAAGCTTCAAGTTATGTTATTCTAATAATCAATATCATTGCTCCTCCACATTGCCATACAGGACAAGCATGGGCTTTAGTAGATTGTTTTCTGTGAATTCAGCATAGCCCTCCTTTTAACAATGTTGTTGGCTAGAGGGGATTTGTGGCTTAACTGAATATGCAGAGTCTAAGTTCTTCATGTTTGTTGCCTCATTAGGTTTTGTGTAGCACTAAATTTGACCTTGTAACCATGTCGCCTAGCTTCAACTAGACTATGGAACTAATTTCAGTGTCATCTATCCTATCTTATGTACAATGAAAGTCATGTTGTATTATTTTTTTCATTGTATACTTGGGGCAATAATGCTTAATGTGTTGTATAAATGAAGTGATCTATTTCTTGAAAGATCATTAATAAAGAAGTAGACGCATTGCAATGAGCTTTTTTATTTAATTTTTAGCTTATTTTGTTATATGTATAGCTTATAAAATCTAACTTTTTCAAGTATATTTTAACCTAACTTTTAGCAAAAAAAAAAAAACCAATCAACAAAAAGTCAAATAAACTAATACCAAATAAACACCGAAGAGTCTATCTCGTAGAATGTCCATTTGAGAACAACTTATTTGATTTTTTGTTGAAAACTTTTTACTGAAAGTGTGCTGAAGTACTTTGAAAAAAAAAAAAAAAAAGGCCGGTAAAGTGAGATTTTAAAAAACTATAACTAAAAACTAAAAGTTAAAAGTTTAAGTTGATGCCAAACAGGCTTGGTATAAAGAGATTTTCGTACTAAAAAGTACTTTAAGCCATAAATTAGGGTGCCTGGCAATCCACTAAAAAAAGCTTTATTAGTCCATGAAGCTGAAAACAACTTTAATACTGAAGTTGAAATTTGGAGATTTTATGGAAGAAAAAAAAATAGACTCTATAATTTACTGTTTATATTTTATAAATTCAACTTTAAAATACAAGTCACAATAATTTGCCAAGCACTCAAAATACTAAAAGTTTTTTCCATTAAAGTTCAATATGGCAAAAGCTCTAACATTGAATCTCTATTATGTAGGGGTGTGCATGGGTCGGGCTAGGTCGAGTTGAGGGATTTTTTGACCCAACCCACCATGGCGGGTCAAAAAAAATTTAACCCAACCCATCACATAAGTCCGACCCAACCCACATGGGTTGAGTTAGGTCAAGTTGAACCCATGGGTTGAATAATTTTTTTTATTACTATTATTATTAAATTGAGCAGAAAAAATATATATCACACTTGCCACCTGAGTTGATAAACAAAATATACATTAATATATAAACTAATATTCCAACTTAGTTGTAAACAAAATATGTTTAAGTATCCAACTGAGTTGATAAACAAAATATAAATGAACTAGTATCCTAATTCATTTATAAGCAAAATATACATGAGTTCCTAACTCAGTTATAAACAAATTATATCTAAAAAATTTTAAAATTTTTTATTAATTATATAATATATTTAAAGAACTAATAAGATTTTATATTATACATGATAGTAGGAACCGAGGAAGTGCTCTACAGCTGGTTTTTTTAAAAAATTATTAAATATATAATATATTTTAAACATATATTAAACATATGGATGAGTCAAGTCGGGTCGGGTTTGGTAGATTTGTAATTTTATGACCCAAATCTAACCTGACCCCGCTATAAAAAAAAATATTAAAAAAAAAAATTGTAACTCAACCTAACCCACCAAACCCTAAAAACTGACCCAACACAGCGGGTTGGGTCGAATCCGGTTGAGTTGGCGAGTTTTCTGCACACCCCTACTATTATTAGGGGTGTCCAACCAAACCCAGTACTCAACCCACCCGCCTAACTCGGCCAATCCAACCCAAGAATCGGCCGACCCGATGCCGACGACGGTCGACAGCGGATCTCTAATCCCAAAATTCGAGATCGGCGGGTTAGAGCATGGAAAACTAATTTCAACCGACCTAACCAGAAATAGCTTTCTCTGCTGATTAAAATAGTTCACCGGTATGATTTTGTCCGATTTGTCGAGATCCGGCGAGATCTCATCGAGATCTGGCCTGATCTCGCCGAATCTCTTCGAGATCAGGCCTAATCTCGTTGAGATCTACCAAGATCTCTTCAAGTTTGGCCTAATCTTGTTGAGATTAGCCAAGATCTTTTCAAAATCCGGTCAGATCCAACAAAAATAAGCAGATTTCGGCAAAAATCTGGTGCAATTCGCATGATCTGAGCCCGACTGAAAAACTTTGACGTCCGACCACCCGAACCGTTGCCGTCGGCGGGTCAATGGCGGGTCCATGTTTAGGAGAATCAAAGTGATCGGTCGGTTTCGGGTTGGGCACAAACCTAACTCGGACCAACTCATGGACAAGCCTAACTATTATGATCAGAGCTCCAAAGCTGGAGCTCTACCTCCTACAACAATGCCAAATGAACAATTAGGAGCCCTTTCCCTTAAGGGAATAAAAAGATCTATTAGTGGGACTCATCTATATATAAAACCGAAACCTCTGAAACTCCCACAATTTTCCACGTCAACACAATATTTAAAAAATAAAATTAAAAACACTCATACGTGGGAAACCAGCACAATATTTTAAAAAAAAAATTAAAACACTCATACGCAGGAAACCCCAAAACTAAAAACCTAGCCACATATCCTTCTCCTTTGTCTCCACTCCCATTTCAGACAATCTCTTCCCTAGCAATGGTAAGTGATCAAGTTTTAGATTCTAAATCTCTACTAATTCGAAGGTATTTCCTCTTTTTCTTTTCTCTAATTATTTTTTTTTTTTTATGGGTCTTTAGGCTGGATTTGAAGAAAAACATTGCAACTTTTTGCTGCAAAATGCATAAATCTGAACAATATTCTGTCTTATAGATGATCTTTACTCTTTGTAGTCATTGATCTACCTTTAAAACAACTACTAAGGGATGCCCTGAAAGAGTTCATTGGTCTCTCTAGTTTTTTAATTATTGGGAACAAGAGTGGGGTATTTTGTGCTGCTGTAACTCCTGATCTCCAGCAACAAATCCTTTTTGTTCTGCAATTCAAAGTAGGAAACCTCCCAATCATATTTTTTGAAAAACCTCTTTATCACTAGAAAGCTTAACTCAAAGGATTGCCATATCACTAGGAGAAGAAGGAGGTGTACTAGCTCTCTGCCTCTCCATCGTTTCTCAATTCTCACCATCACATCTCTCAAATCAAGGTAAGAATCCCCTCGCTCCTTAATTTGTTTTAATATTATTTTCTATATATTGCTCTCTCTCTCTCTCTCTCTCTCTCTCTCTCTCTCCTCTCTCTCTTGTTCGTAGAATTTTGTTGGTTTGTGACTATGGGTTTCTTGGGCTGCGTGGTTGGGCTTTGGTTTGCCACCGATAAATAGGGGTTTTCAAAAAATTTCTAAGTGCCCGTTTGTTTTAGCTTTTAGGAGTTGAAATGCACGTTTCTATAAAAGCTATAACCCAAAGTGCGTTTGGTTTAGCCCAAAATTTAACTTTTTGGAAAAAGTTGCATTTTGGGCCAAGGCTGAGAACGCACAAAACTTATGGAGCTCTGGAGGTCCATAAAACAAAAAGTCCATACGTGTTTTGAACTATCCGTTGGGCTCTTCCTTCAATTACCAAATTACCCTTGATAAAAAAAAAGCCCTCAGTTCTCACGCCTATCCCTCATTCCTTTCATCTCATCTCTCTGCTCTCCCTTTGCCTTGAAGCTCACTCACGAAATAAAATTAATCAGACCACAACAATAAAAGCAAAAAAAATTCTTGCTCTCATAAAACTGATATAATTTAAACAACAAATCTAAAATCAAAACAACAACAACAACAACAACAACAACAGATCAAGAACAGAGAAAAAAAAAAAACAAAAAACCAAAAAAGCAAAAAAACAAAACAAAAACAAAAACAAAAACATAAAAAAAACAAAAAAAAAAAACAAAACAAAAACAAACAAACAAACTAACAAACAAAAAACAAAACAAAACAAATCAAACAAACAAACAAACAAAAAACAAAAAAAAAACAAAACAAAACAAAAACAAAAACAAAACAAAACAAAAAACAAAAAACAAAAACAAAAACAAAAACAAAAAACAAACAAAAAAACAAAAAAAGAACAACAATAAATGATCAAGAAAAAAAATAGAAGTCGATCTAAGACAAATCTAAAATCAAAAACAACAACTAGTCAAGAACAAGGAAAAAAAAATAGAAGCTGATATGACCCTTGGTTGCATGCACTCCTAGTGAGAAGGAGGAGCAACGGTAGCAGTGTGGTGGAGCAAAGGTGATTTCTTCTTTCTCTCCATGCATGTCTGTGTGTGTTTGAAGATAATGACACCAAAGGCAAGCAAGATTTATGTGAGACGTATCACAGAGAGAGCTAGAGAATTTATGGAATCAAGTAAGAAAAAAAAAAGAAAAAAAAATGAGTAGAAAATGAGAGAGCTAGAGAAAGAAAGAGTGAGGGCTTCTGGAATAAGTGGAAGTAAAGGGAAAAAAAAAAAAAAAAAAAAAGGAGAGGAAGTACTGTGTGGTGGGTATACGTGTGTGGAAAGGAGCTTCTGGAATCAAGTGATGGGTAAACGTGTGTGGTGGACAAAATGCAAGAGAAAAAAAAATAATAAAAAAAATAAAAAAAGAGGAAACATATGGATGAAAGAAAAGGCAAAGAATAAGAAATCACAATTTAAAAATAATACCATAATATTTTTACAATAAATTTTAAGTAATTAGCTAATATTGGTGAGTAAAAATATAATTTCAGTGGTGGGTTTAAATTAGAACTAGTAATAACTTTTCATATAAGATTTTGTTATGATTCTTGTGAAAGTATTGCAAAAATATTGTGAATGTAACATTTTTTGTTGAAAAATATAATTGTTGAGAATGAATAGGAAAAGAAAAAATAAAGATTAAAAAAGAATGAATTTGATTAAAAAAATTAAAATTAAAAAAGTGGATAGGCAAAAAATAAATGTCACTGTTGATTTTCCAAACAGTACAAAAATTTTCCTAACCTACTAGAAATGCTCTTATATATACATTGTCCTTTTTGGTAATTTACCCCTCAAACTGCCACTTTTATAAGTATTAACAAAACACTCAGCTTTTTCAAAAAGCACTTTTTAAAAACTTTTACCAAACACGTAGCTTTTTCAAAAAGCACTTTTTCATTGTGCACTTTTTGAAAACTCTACTTTTTCATTATGCACTTTTTCAAAAAGTCAAACCAAACTCACCCTAATTGTGTTTATAGGGCTTTGTTTCTGTTGCTTTTTAGTATTGCTTTGTTTCTGTTTATAATAAGCATATTTACACTCAAAAGCTGTTGGGTTAGTAAGTGAAGGTTCCAGTATTAAATAGCTCCTTATTTTTGTTCTTTGCAAGTACTTAACATGATTTTGTATTTTTTGTGTTTTGGCTGCTTTTAGTTCAAGTGAATTCCATGAGGTGAAATTGTGTTTATGGAGCTTTGTTTTTTGTTGCTTTCTAGTATTTCTCTGTTTCTGTTAGTAAGCATATTTACACTCAAAAGCTATTGGGTTAGTAAGTGAAGGTTCCAGTATTAATTATCTCCTAATTTTTGTTCTCTGTAGGTACTTAATAGGATTTTGTAGAATTTTGGTGTTTTGGCTGCTTTTAGTTCAAGTGAATTTCATGTAATATGTAGTTGATATTTTCAATAGAAATTGGATGTGCAATTGACCTCAAGCACTGGCATACCTTTAAATCAAACAATAATGAACTATCATAGCCAGTGAGTGAGATGTAATGAATTGTCTGACCACTAGCATTATTGTTAAGTTTTTCTTCTCTTTTTGTGAAAATTCATAGCTGCAAATATTTGAATAATAAATGTTATTAGCTTTCATAGTTTACTTATCAATAAAAGAAAAGAAGCTTCATGGTGGGATGAAGGAGTTTAGTGGTTCAATTGATACTTTAGTAGAATATATTTTGTTCTGCCACAAACAACCAATTTTTTAATCTTTTTTTTTTTTTTTTTTGTGAAAGCACAAATAATTGGAAGAAATTAGATCTTTCATGTTTAATTCAAGCAGTGTCATATGGATACTTTGATTTGCCTAGAATCAAGAAGCATGAAAAGGATGGAAATGCAAAGAAATTTCCATTACTTTATCTTATTTGTTTGGTGCTAAATTAGAATTTGCTTCATGTTAGAAAATTTACAACCTAAAGAAGTTTTTGAGTATCTTAATTGTACAAGAAAGGATTTGACCTTTGATCTGATGGAGTTCAAGAAAGATTGGATTTGTTTGGATACAACACTTGAGGAGGAAAAGGTTAGTAAAGCAATGTTAAAATTTTATATTCATCCCTTCTTTTTATTTTTCCATTATTGCTTGCTCAATCTCCCTCATTTATTGGTTCTTATATTCCTTTATCTTGCTCTAAGAAAAGAAGATAGTAAAGCTTTTGGGTTTTATGTGGATTCCTTAAAAATTATGACTCTATGGCTTACTTTTTCTTGATGATTTCAATGTAACTAATGTTGAATATTGTAGTCCTTAATTTTTTTATGCACAAGTCATTAATAAAATTAAGTTGAAAAGACATTTTGAAATTTCCTAATTAGTCAAAATCGATTCTTTAGTCAAATTTTTTTGAAATTTTTTTGAATATACCTTATCTGTGCTGAATAAAAATTCAGATTATCATGACTTCTTTGGCATTCAGATCTTTCTAATAATGACAATATTAACAATGCAACTAATGCTTAGCCCAAAAGTCAATGGAATTATAGTTTTATGTACTGTCAAGGTCTTCTCCATAGATGAAAAGGTAGTTTTATTTATATCGTTGATGGTTATGTGGTTTGTTTTTGGTGCTAAAAGTTCTTAATTCAATTCCGTAATTTTGGGCATGGTTAGTTTTAATTGTGATTTTTAGTACTTGGGTTGAATGCCATATAATGTGCTTATTTGCGCATTACATAGATAATAAAGGAAAAGTAAATATTGGGGCTCCGTCACGTTCTTGTAGCATTTGCATGCATATTTCAAATATGAATTTTTGTGTCTTAGACCCAAATTTGATGTCAGTAAGATCTTAGAAGCACAAAATTAATTTGTATTGGTATTTTGGAGATGGATTTTTGTGTCTTAGATCCTAACTTAATATCAATAATATTTTAAAAGCAGATCATTTAGTTTGAAATTATATATATGTATTTATGTGTATGTAGGAATTTCCATTTTGTGGAGGATCAATTGGAGCATTTAATTTGGATGATGTGCAATCAAAGGGGAAAGTGAATGGTTCAAATGGAAGCACCAAAACCCTAGGGAGAACATAGAGAAATTACTTCAATCAATTGCAATGTCCTCCACACGAGGATTAAGATGTGAGAAAGTTTCAAGTTATCTACTTAGTAAATGATTCAAATATGTGATTATCTTCGAAAGATGATTTTATGTTTTCTAATTGTTTGATTTGTGTTAATTTACAAGATAAAAATGTACTACTATCATCTTATGTTCAAAATATAATACCAGCTTTCTAATTATTTGTTCATGAATAATCTATAAACACAGATGCTCTAACTTTATAATAATTAGCTCGAACGACATTACATGCCCGTGTGTTTCAGATATGTAATGTTTCTTAGTGGCAATTTTATGGATGCTAAAAACATGTTCTATAAGCTTGAATTTACATGTTTCTTAGCAAAAACTACTCAAATAAACTCGTGCATCACACGAGTTAGCGACTAGTTTATCTTATGAATATGAAACCCTTACTGATTGTAAGAGCCTCTTTAAGGAACTTGCCCAACAAGATTGTTGGCCTTAGACAAGGCCTAGCTTCTTTGTTACAGATCTATTTGCATTTAATATATTCCTCTCTCATACCAAAAAAATTACATCTTTTAAGTCTTTGGAAACATGTGTGGTAATAACTTGTTATAGTTTCAATTTTTGGAGCTTCCTCCATGTACCTTTCTAGTTTGTTGATTTCTTTCTTTCTTTCTTTCTTTCTTTCTTTTTTTTTTTTTTTTTTTTATAAGAATGAGATATATATATATATATATATATTTTATTTTTTTTTAAATCTCCAATATTGTCTTTGGTAGATATTGCATCATCTTTAAATTGAGCCTTCTATTTCTTTTTTGTTAAAATACAATTTTTCATACTTTAAATTTGGACCAAATTCAATTTTCTCTCAAATAACTTTCCAACCATCTGTCATTAAAGAAATGGTAGATGTGAGTTATGTGACGAATAGAGTATCACATTTTGAAAACTATCATGCCACAAAATAAATTTAATTGAATATAGAGGAAATTATGAAATTGTTAATACCATGCCAACTTCGTTATAACTCGGTGGCCTTACTGGCTTTCCTTTATAAGGAGAACCAAAGTTCGAATCCCCCATCTCCCATTGTTGTGACTATCAAATTATTTTTTAAAAATGGTAAGCTAACAACTTTTTTAAATTTGAATCAACAAAAGCAAAAATTGAGCCAATTTTAGGGAAATGTAAGTTTCAACAAAAATTTAAAAAAATAATAATAATACTTGATTTTTAAGAGTAATTATTAAGTAATTCTAGAGTATAATGATGTGACAATCATTTCTTTTATATATAATAATGGATTTCACTAATTAAATTTATAGTAAGATTTACAATGCTTGTGATAAATGGGAGCATCACGTGGTTGTACTCTGAAAGTACAAAATAAGTTTTCCGACTTTTAATATGACTCCCTTCTTTTATAATTATTGATGAAGATTATAGTATTTATGGTTTTTTTTTTATATATGGTAGGTTTTACGGTTTAAATTTCCATCATTGCACCCCTAAAAAAAAGTATATATTATCTTTGTAATAAAATTACCTTGTAATAGGTTCTAGATAACTCAACTTGTAAAATGTCTTGTCATGTTTTATGGTATCTAAAAAAAATAAATAAAAAAACAGTTTGTAATGTGAGATAAATTTAGAGTTTCGGAAGAAAATAAACATACCTCTAACTATAGTTGTTTAAGTGTTTAGAGAAAAAGAAAACCAGCTATATGATATTGTATATATATAAATGGTCTTCTAGTCTACAGTCATTACCTCACATATATTTTTTTGATAGATACACAAGCTATATATATACATATATATATATATATAGGCTAGACAAGAAACCCTTTTAGTTTAAGATTTGTTCCATAACTCTCCTTCCATCAAAGAGTTTAACCAATTGTAACTCCATGGTATTTACTCACCATAGGGGTTATACCAATTGAGAGTTACCTATAAGATATTTACACCTAACATGTAACTTTCATACATAAAAAAAGTTAATTAAGACATGATTTTCATCTATCACTCAAATGTGGGCCACATAAATTCAAAGAAGATATAATCTTACATGTAATCCATGCACATGGTCCTTTTATAATTTTTATTAAATATTTATATGATTTTATAATTCGACTTGTACATGGTAATAATTAAATTTCATAACCAACACTTTTATCAATATCTTTTCAAAATTTGGGTCAAATAGTATACACAATATATAAAGATGGAATCCTTTATCTGTGATCAAGTTACTATTTGCATCATATTAGTTGTTTGTATATTTGAAAATCTGTAACATCTATCTAGATTAGTAAAACTCCATAGACAAGCAGAAAGAATAATTAACTCTTTAGAAGTTTATAATATAAAGATATCAAACATAAAGCATTCAATTAACAATAATTTTAATTTTTTAAAAAAAATATTATTTCCATAAATGAATGAATAACCCAAACATTATATACTCACATATATAACTAATTATAGTAATGATTGAATTAAAGAATTTAGTTGTTGCAACTTAAATTTGTAAATAGAAATATTTAAACTAATTAATAAAGAACAAGGTGATCAATAGTTGACAAAATTTAACTCAAACCTATTAATCAACCCAAATTTGGAGGAAAAGATTGGTAATGGATAGAAGTATTTTATGACTGTAGGAGGTAAAATATTAAGTCAATTATAAAATGTCACATCAAAATTTAGTGACAAATTCTAAATTTATTTCATTAAATTAAATTAATCAAGTGTTGACATGTGTCATTCAAGATGATAATTTCCCTAATTAAATAGAGATAAATATCCTTATTAAATTAGAATGATATTAGTTAATAACTATCTCTATTAAAATAAATAAAAATATAGATAATTTTCGTAACAAGTTCTAGTGGGACTCTTTAACTTTGAGCCAATTAGAATCTACCACTTATCTTCAATAAGATCAAATTAAAGTGGGACTCATCCTTTGAAACCACTATAAATAGAGGGTATACCTCTTCTCATTCAACACAATTTTTCCAATACGTCAAAACTCTAGAGAAATTCTACCTCAAGAACACATGAAAAAAGCTTCAAAAGCCTAAATAAATTTCAAAAAGCCCTAAATCATTGAAGCTCAACAGATCAATCCTCTAAAGCCCCAAAGAACTTCAACCTAATATCCTTCAAATTCAAAGAACATTCAAAGACTTGAAGAACAACAAACCCTCAACAAGCTCAAAGCCAAAGATTTGTTGAGAAGATCGCTCAATCCATCTTCTGATCAAAGTAAAGGAGATTTCGAGTTCGAGTCAAGATTACAAAGGAGATAGAATCAGAGGATTATTCTTTTTTAAAAGAATCAAAAACAAAGAATTCTACTCATTATTCAATCAATACAAATTTATATTTGCAAAGAACTTTTCAATTGTTTGATTTTCAAACTTAAAAAAATTTTGTGTTTACAATAACATGTTTTAAAAAGGGTCAACGTGAAACCCAACACATGAAAAGGGTCAACAGGAAACCCAACCCATGTAAAGGGTCAACACAAGACCCTACTCAATAGATCATAAATTTTTTTTTTTTTTTTTTTTTTTTGTGTGGCCATGACTATCATACTATACCTAAAATTTATACAAACTCACTTTTTTCAAATCTCAATTTTTTCACTCCTAACCAAAAACAAAAAAATCTCGACCAAACAAAAAAAAAAAAAAAAAGAAATTAAAATATTTTCTATCCTTCTACCTTTCTACCCTTCCAACTAAACGATCACTTACTTTTGAATGAGAGATCTAAGATTCAATTCTTATCTACACAAAAAATCGATTGGCGTCTTAGTCTGATGATTAAAAATAGGATAAACTACGTATTTGGTCCCTAACCTTTACACTAAATGTCAATTTAGTCCCTGACTTTTCAAATGTGTCAATTTGATCCTCAACCTTTTGGAATTGTGTCAATTTTGTTTTTGTCGTTAAATGATGAATGGAAAAGCAAAATTAAAAAAAAAAAAATTATGACACATGCATGTACAGTGTACTGTCATGTAGAATAAAACTGAAAGAATAATAATAAAATAAAAATAAATGGAAAACCAATATATATATATATATATATATTAAAAATTAGGATATCATCCTGAAGAAACAAATTTCATAGTGCCGTGTCAACTAGAAATTAACAAAACCTGTTTAGTTGTGGAGAAACTATTGGAAATGGAAGTAGAAAAGCAACTGAAAGACCTACAATCATTTCAAAATAAAAAATTTCTGATACTATAGGAGATGGAGGTGGAGAGAGCTGAGAGGAGGATAGTGAAGGGTTAGGGGTATGATCAGAATTTAGTGAAAAGTCACGGAATATGGTGTAGAAGATAAAACGGTGTTGTCTGGGAGCCTCAAGTTCCTATAGGATAATACAAGCCATGGTCTCTAATTAAGATTGACGCTTGCTTGTTTCCAAAGCTCAATGGTAATACAACAACAGATTTTTTAAGGTGGTAGGATCTTTCCACTACTTTCTTTACTCATTAGTAATGAAAAAAGACAAAATGGGTACTGATGATGCCAAAAAAATCACCAGTGAGCCACACGGTTCCAACTCGCTCGATACCAAACCTGCCCAACACAGAAAAAGAAGAAGACCTTACAGAGAGTACCGGTGTGGTACCGGCCAAAGACCCTCCGAAGGTTGAGTCAGAAGAGAGCTCCAACAATGCTAGAGAGTGTGAGCTTTAGAGAAATTGTGCGTACCTTTTTCTTGAGGGTCTTTGGGTTTTTATAGTAGCGTAGGGCTAGACTCCTTTCTTTGCGGAATAAGTCTTTTCCTTATAGGGAAGATACTCATTAATACGTGTATATTCTAGAATTCTACTCATGTTAGGACTCTACAAACCAGGACTAATCTTGTGTCGCAGTATTTTCTATTTAAGGTTCCTTGGAGACCACATAATAATGGGCCAGATACCACGTGGCCGTTCGGCCCGTTCATGCCACGTCTGTTCGTGCCACCTCCGTCCAGATAGCTTTGTCATGCATAATTTTTCCTCTTCAGTTGTTAACCAAGCTAGTGGTACTCTTTCTCATTTGCTCATCCCTTATATAGCATGAAAAGGGAGACTTTCTTTTCCATGTAGGACAACAAAATTTGCCTAAGGTTCCAACCATGGTCTAGCCCTTAGCCTTTGAAGCAAAAATTGTCCCCACAGGTACGAAACCTTGGCTAAAAAGGATTTTGTGTCAAAACCATAAACAAAAGAATTTTTTTGTTTTTGTTTTTGTTTTTTTTGTTTTGTTATTTCTTGTATTTGATACATTATAATTTGCATCAGAAATAATACAATATTTTCATTTTGGATTGATTTTAAGTTTTTCAGTTGCTTTTCTATTTCCTTTTCTTACAGTTTCTTGGCAACCAAATAGGAACTTGTTAATTTTTGGCTTTTGCGGAAGGGTTAACAGCGTGAAACTTTGATTGTTCAGGATGAGATCCTAATTTTAACATAAAATGGTTTTTCTTTTTTCTAATTATTATTCCTTTCTTTTCTTTTCTTTTTCCGCGTAGCAGTATGCATGTCATTTTTATTTTAGCTATTAATCAGGTTAGTATTTCCATCCATCGCTTAATGATAAAGACTAAATTGGCGCAAAACCAAAAAGTTAGGGACTAAATTAACACATTTAAAAAAGTAGGGACCTAATTGACATTTAGAGTAAAAGTTATGGACCAAATACGTAATTTACCCTAATAAAATACAATTATCAAAAGCTGATCCTATAAGTTATATATATATATATACACACACAACTTATGGTAACTTGTTTTCATTCGGTTTTCTGGTTTTGGTCACAAGGAGCTCCGTTGTGTGGTCATTTTTCGATGTCTCTGGGGAAGAGATGGGTCTCCATAACTATTTTCATCCTCTTCTTTGTTATCAGCTTCGTCTATTGGATTGACAAGGTAAGTCCCTCCCAGGCTATCTATTATCCTAACAAGTTTGTTTGTTTTTCTTTGCTTATTAACATAGTTAACAACAATCTCTTTTTCTTTTAAAAAGTTATAGAGGTGTTTAACGAGGTTGTTGACCGTAACCTTTGTTACAGTGTCCAGGGTTTTCTCATTTTCTGAAGTCATAAACCAAAGGCCTGTATGATTATTGTGGTCTATATTGATCAACCCCACTCTTGATAGTCATGTCCTAAATCACTCACATCTCATCTTTATATTTAAACCAAAAATCTACTTTTTTTTCTATCTTACCCTGCCCTTCTGCAAGTTTGGGCCGAAGTCAACCATTGCTTTGGGAAGAGAAGAGAGAAAGAGGAAGGGACCTTGGGCTTAGGAATAGAACTAGAGGGAGAAAATTAAAATTATTATATAAAAAATAGATAAAAGGTACTAGAGTAATGAGTAGAGGTTGTTGACCGTAACCTTTGTTACAGTGTCCAGGGTTTTCTCATTTTCTGAAGTCATAAACCAAAGGCCTGTATGATTATTGTGGTCTATATTGATCAACCCCACTCTTGATAGTCATGTCCTAAATCACTCACATCTCATCTTTATATTTAAACCAAAAATCTACTTTTTTTTCTATCTTACCCTGCCCTTCTGCAAGTTTGGGCCGAAGTCAACCATTGCTTTGGGAAGAGAAGAGAGAAAGAGGAAGGGACCTTGGGCTTAGGAATAGAACTAGAGGGAGAAAATTAAAATTATTATATAAAAAATAGATAAAAGGTACTAGAGTAATGAGTAATGCGATTTTTGATAATGACTAAAGAGGAATGACCATTAGAATCTATCTTTTAGGTTCCATTATTGCCAAGACTAACTATAGAGAACAGCTGTAGCATTTTTATCAACTTGCTGAGTGGTAGTTATCCCAAAAAAAAAAAAAATAATGCTAACGAATGCTCTTAAGGTATTGGTTAATAATCTATTTTAAGAAAGTTTTAATATCACTTTTATGAAAAATGAAAAAAGCTATCAAAATATTAATTACTTTTTTTTTTTCATTTCCCATATAAACTTTCTTTAAATAGATTATTAACCAATATTCTAATGACATTCGTTAATATTTCAAAAAAAAAAAAAATTGCTGAGTGGAAAATAGTGAGATGCAATATGGTTTTTATGAGTGACTTGCAATGATTTGACTAGAAAAATAAAGGAAAATTACACTAACTTCTACGGAGGTTTTTTCATTATCATACTTAACTCTTATCTAGTTTAAAATAAGAAACTCACTTTTTTTATTACTATAAATTATATTCCAAACAACCCTTTGTGCTCTAAACTTTTAATGTCGCTGGTATTGTGTGGGTGAGATAATACAGCTTTTGATGTCTAACTAGGTGGACCATACAGTGTTCAAAATAATTACACAATTGCTACTCAACACTAGTGTTTGTTGTTTAAAAACAAACTGGAGATGATTTCAAAACCATCATTTTGAACAATATTTTCCAAACAACCCCTGAACAGGAATGGCATACCAAATGCCATTTTTTTTTTGGACGCTAGGGTTCAGTGTTTAAACACTGAACACTATGTTTTAAAATGGGTGACCAAACGGCCCCATGGTGTCTTATTTTAAATTGAGGGAAAGATAAGTGCAATAACCCAAAAAAAAAAATAGAGGAAGTCAGTATAATTTTCCCAAAAATAATATGGCTAGTCGGGAGTGAATGTTCTTTTGGTCAATATTGGTTAGCCCCGTTCTTAATTTCTTGAGTCTAAAGAAACAACTGAAAGCCATTATTTATATTTTTTTAGTATGTATTGCTTTTAGAATCCAATTCCCCTCATCTATTTCATAATATTTTATTTTAATGGCCTTCGTAATCGAATGGCATCTTGGATAAGATTTATGACTAAGGATAAATTAGTGCTATTTTTTTAGACTACTACACCTTTTACTTAAAAGAACTATTTTTTTTTTATTCCGTTTTGCTAATCAAGACGCGTAAGCTGCACGCCATTGACTAACCTGGGAATATTCAAGGTATATTCTCCTATATTTACAAAACGGGTGTTTGGTAAATAAGTTTGGGTAATGTTATTTAAGTATTTTTGATATATGTGTTGGTAAAAAGGTGTATAAAAATATGTGTAAATGTATTTGAAATGTGAAAAATGTTGCTCAAACTTGGTTACCAAACGGACTAAACGTGAAATCTTGGAGATCGAAAGCTAGCGCTGTTTGGTAGACTTGTTTAAATACATATTTTCAGTTTTTAAACAACATTACAAGTATTTTCACACACTTTTTTACTCACATATATTTCCACACATATTTTCAAATAACAAAACACATGTTTTAAAACCCATGTACCAAATACCTCTTGACAGTTTGAAATTTTGAACACTTTGGTCCCCACTTCCTTTGGCTAATTAAATATAGTTTGTTCATTGTTTTTTAAGTCTGCCTTAACAGGTAACTACATATTTAGGACATTTGCAAATACAATAAGTCCTAAAAAGTCCTCTGCCCAAGTTGAGTTCCCATTCAATTGCTCCAATTTGAACTTAACATGTCCAACCAATCACCCGGCGACAATTGAGAAAGAGGAATCATCCCCTGTGGCATGTCCAGCGTACATGCGGTGGATTCACGAAGATCTACGGCCATGGAAGAGTGCCGGAATCACGAGGGACATGGTGGAAAGGGGAAGAGATTATGCAACTTTTAGACTAGTGATTGTAAAGGGAAAGGTTTATGTTGAGCAAATTAGGGGGACATTTCAAACTAGGGATATCTTTACAATATGGGGAATTTTGCAGCTTCTGAGGTTGTACCCTGGGAAGGTCCCAGATTTGGAGTTGATGTTTGTCTGTGGGGACGAAACCGTGATTAAAATTTTTTTTTTGAGAAAGTAAAAATCTTGGATATCGAAAGCTAGCGCTGTTTGGTAGACTTATTTAAACACATATTTTCAGTTTTTAAACAACATTACAAGTATTTTCATACACTTTTTTACTCACATGTATTTCCACACATCTTTTCAAACAACAAAACACATATTTTAAAACCCATGTACCAAATACCTCTTGACAGTTTGAAATTTTGAACACTTTGGTCCCCACTTCCTTTGGCTAATTAAATATACTTTGTTCATTGTTTTTTAAGTCTGCCTTAACAGGTAACTACATATTTAGGACATTTGCAAATACAATAAGTCCTAAAAAGTCCTCTGCCCAAGTTGAGTTCCCATTCAATTGCTCCAATTTGAACTTAACATGTCCAACCAATCACCCGGCGACAATTGAGAAAGAGGAATCATCCCCTGTGGCATGTCCAGCGTACATGCGGTGGATTCACGAAGATCTACGGCCATGGAAGAGTGCCGGAATCACGAGGGACATGGTGGAAAGGGGAAGAGATTATGCAACTTTTAGACTAGTGATTGTAAAGGGAAAGGTTTATGTTGAGCAAATTAGGGGGACATTTCAAACTAGGGATATCTTTACAATATGGGGAATTTTGCAGCTTCTGAGGTTGTACCCTGGGAAGGTCCCAGATTTGGAGTTGATGTTTGTCTGTGGGGACGAAACCGTGATTAAAAAACGTGACCACCAAGGGCTAAAAGCCACGTCGGTGCCACCGGTGTTCAATTATTGTGAGGATGATGAAACACTAGACATTGTCTTCCCTGATTGGACCTTCTGGGGTTGGTAAGTTTTCTTTTCAAATTTAATTACAATTTCATTGCAAAAATTTACTTATAAATCTCACATATGTATTAAACACACAAACACTTATAAACCTCACATACCTAATATTGTATATCCATAAGATGCGGTACTCCTAAACGGTAAACTCACCCCCATAATAATTTTCTAAGATGGTCGACGTTATAATAATAGCTTTAGGGCATTCATATCAAACCTTTTAGATTTAGTTTTTCTTTCTCAAAACAAAAAAAAAAAATATAGTTTTTAAAGTCTCAAAAAGTCAGTTTATTTATTTTAGCACCTAACATTAAAATTTCTACGTTTACACTCTTCTCATAAACAATTTATTAAAATAAAATAAAACTTTTCAACAAAAAATTCATAGCAACCAGCCACCACCAGCCACTTTCACCACCACTATACACTTTCCCCACCACCACCGTGGGAATCACAACCCACCACCACCACAACAGACCAAACCCATGATCCAAAATCAACTACCACCACCATAGCACAGCAAACCACGATCCAAAACCATTTAGCACCACCACATATTTTTTTGAGAGAGTTTGAGCCAGAGCACGCATGCAGATCTAACAATGACAAATTTCAACGGTGAGGGAGATGCGAAATATGACAATCAAAGTCTGAAAATTTTCGTGGGTAAGCACACAATAGAGTCGTCGATGGTCAGATATAACCTTTTACAGATGGTTTGAGATTTCTATTTGGATAATATGGTGGGGTTTTGGCTTTCCAGTTATGAAGTATTTTGTTTCAGTTTGGTGTTGTGAACGGAGAAGAAGATAGGAAATAGAGAATTTTTTTTTTTTTTTTTTAAGAAGCTAGATCAAGGACCTGGGAAAAATAGAGAAATTTAAGAAAGAAAGAGAAACAAATATTATTTAATAAGATAAGAGAGAGAACGGTATAATTTTTTTTTTTTAAGTTTCTTAATACGATGAGCTGCCAAAGGACAACTCACTGTAGCTTGGATGTTAAAATTTTAAGATTTAACATTGATGTAGATGCTTCTGTGGTTTGTGTTGCTAAAATATAATTTTTTAGTATTTTAGTATTTTAAAATCTTTAATTAAGTAAAACTTGTAAAAAAGGTTACACTTCTTTGATTTTTTTTTTTTTTTTTATATGATTCAGTTTCTAATAGTGGTTATTATAAAATAATAATATTAATTATAACAGGGGTTGCACTCCTTTGTTTTCTCATGTGATTCATGGTTATTCTTTTTTTCTTTTTCTTTTTTAAATCATTAAAAAAAATTTCCTTCGTTAGGTCTGAGGTCGATATAAAGCCATGGGGGACAACGTTGGAGGCCCTAAAAGAAGGCAATAAAAAGATCAAATGGAAAGATAGAAAACCCTATGCTTTCTGGAAAGGGAATCCATATGTGTCTGAAAAAAGAGTAGAGCTTATGAAGTGCAATCTCTCTAACAAAAATGATTGGAATGTTCGTTTATATATCCAGGTAAATTTCTTTATCAAATTCCTTGATTTTTATTTTATTGAATATTCATACAACTCTAGTATGAGTGGTCAATTGTTTAGTTATCGGGAACCTTTTGCTAACAATATTTAGTAAAAGAAAAGGCATTAAATACTTGTACATCAAACAGGGTTGGCTAAATACAATTTCAGGCTTAAAGAAAAAATTTAAATGGGTGTTTTCATATTTAATTATCACTTAAATAATATTTAGTTTATTAACCATCAATTTAGTAAATGTTTTATATTACAAATTTTTATTAACAACCCATTATTCTTGCTTTTAGTATGATTTATTCACTTGAGCGATGCTTGGGATATTATAAATTTTACTACATAAACCTTACAAAATGGCGTGCCTTCAATTAAAAAAATTAATTAATTTAAATTCATTTATTATGTTATTTCGGTAACACCAATCACATTTTTGCCACATCAATTCGTAATTTTTTTGTAATAAAATTTTTGGTAGTTTAGCATTTTTTTTATTCACTTAATGGTGATTTGGTTGGATATATATTAATCTATATTTATTTTTTGGGAAAATGCTAAAAGCTATCACAAATTTTATTTCAAAAATCTTATAAACTGATATAAAAGAGAATGTGAATGGTTGCACTTCAATAGGATAATAAATGAATATATGCATTACTTCTTGTGATGGTGACACAAAAATTTCTAAGTTCTCTAAAGTAAAATTTGTAATCTATATATATAATAATAAGTAAAACTGAGAGAAACTCAAATTAGAATACCAATTTTGCGCTATGTGTCTTAAATTATTTATTCTTAAAGAGTTTTATTTCTTAATTTTAGAATCAAATGTGGGACCACATCATAAATTTTCATCCAAGTGAGTTATTAAGTACAAAAACCAAAGAGTCTAAAATAAATGAATCGTAAAAAAAAAAAAAAAAATGCTTCACAATAATTTTTTTTTTTTTTAAAGGACAACTTACATTTGATACCTAATAATATTCACACAATTTTTTAAAAAGTTAACAAAATATAAAAATGACTATCAATAGTATTTAAATTATATATATAAAAATCATATTATACATCTTATTGTATAGCTTTAAGTGTATCCATACATATGCAGGAGTTACAAGCTAGTATTTATAACATCACTCAATTTCTCAAGCATTCTTAAAAATAGAGGGAAAAAAAATGTAACAATTCACACACACACACACACACACACAATATATATATATATATATTAAAATATAATAAAATAAAAAATAAAAATAAAACTTATGCCCCCTCTTTGGGGGCCTTTCTCTAGTAGCGGTCCTAGGCCTAGGGCCGGTGGGCCAACCTTGACAACATTGACATGTTGGATTGTCAAAATTGTGAAGAACACATGTAATTATCTTAATAAAAAACTTAAATTAGTTATCTCATCTTTGGTTTTCATGAAAAAAATGCCCATTAAAGTGGATGGTTTCTTCAAACAATAAGTAGCTGAGGGGTCATCTGTTAAATTAAATGATATTGAGCATCTTATCGAGAAACAAGTGAGCTATTTCTTTGTGAAATTGTGCTTAATTTCATATGTGGAAATTATGCAAAGATCTTGTTTGATCCTATTTTGGAAGTACAAATAGTGTTTTTTTTTTCCTCTTTAGAAGAAATAGAGTGAAAGAAACATATAGGAAAAAAGAACTAGGCAGACAGGGTTTTGAGAGAAATTTGGAACATATTTATTTCAACTATTTTATCTGTATTCAGGACTGGGGAAAAGAATCTACAAATGGATTCAAGAACTCAAAACTAGAAGACCAATGCACCCATAGGTAAATATTGCACTTCTTTAATTTTCTCAACAATTCATTTTTCTTCATTTTTCTTATAATTTCCTTTTAAATATGTCATAATACATTCATAGTGTTATTAACATTCTTTTCTGTTTTGTTTGGCTTTTTCATGTGAAGATATAAAATTTACATAGAAGGAAAGACATGGTCAGTGAGTGAAAAGTACATTCTAGCTTGCAATTCCATGACCTTGCTATTGATGCCTCAGTACCATGACTTTTTCACAAGAAGCTTGGTGCCCATGCAACACTACTGGCCCATCAAAATAACTAATAATACATGCAGAGATCTTAAGCTTGCTGTGGAATGGGGCAATTATCACACCGACAAGGTAAGCCTCTCTTACTCTCTTCCCCTCTTGACACAACCAAATTTAGCCACATGTGGACATGCATGTGTGGTGGCTTTGTTTTCCTAAAACAGTTCTCTTTTCTTGAATTATGAAAATCATAAACCAATGCAGAACACTTATATAGAAATGCACTGTTTAAAAGCCTTCTCAAAATGGTGTTAATTGTTTTTGTTAATTTTCTATTTTTCCTTGGAGAAATAGCACGATTTTTTCTGATTTTCTCATGGAATGCTTGTTATATACATAGTAGACTAGTGCTATACATTTTGGAAAGAGTAATGACAAGGATATTACAAAATTTACTACATAAACCTTACAAATTATTGATGTATCACTAATCACAAAAAACTAATCGAAAAATACTAAAACTGTTTGTTTGTTTAGACCCCTTTAAAACAAATTGTTTACAACTAGTGAATTAGCCAAGTACATAGATTAATTATGAGATCTAGATTAAACAATAGTATATCATATCATGCACAGCAGAAAAGTAAAAGACTCAAAGATATGATCACCTAGGAAAACCAATAAAACTAAATGTTTCAAGGTAAAAACCTAGGGAGGATTTGACCTAACTATTCTCAAGGTAAACAAATCTACTAGAAAGAATTGAAGTTTACAAAAAATTTAACTCCTAAACCTAATGCTACCAGTGGAACTTACTAACATGACCACGTACAGCTCCAACTCCACGAACTTTTCTCTCTTGGATTTGTTGAACACAAGCTCCCCCGCTTATGACTTTAAGATACCACTTAAAGGTTTCAGATCACCAATCGTTGTTGATCTTGTAGCAGCAACTTGATTCCCTTAGCACTTGATTATAGATTTTGTTTTGATAGACACTTGTAGAGTTAGAAGGTTACAGAAACCTCACGGATCTCATAGGAGTAACTTACAAGTCTTTCAAGAGTCTTCAAAACTTAATTAGGGTTTTCCTTTTACACTTATAAGTGTTGGACTAAAACCCTAAACATTTTCGCAGGCTTGAGTTTGGTTTAAATTTTGCAAAATTAACTTTTTTGTGATTTTCGATTGGTCGAGTCTAAATTTTGATCGGTCGAGCTTCACAGAACTTGAGCTCTCCTTTCTGCAACTTGAATGTTCTTGAATCTTGATTTGTACAATCTTGAGCAATGTCTAACACCTAATCTAGACATGTTTTTGTTCTCAGTTTACCAACATACACAAAATAAGAATCTAAATATTTAATCATAAATATTTAGAAGCTAACAAAAACTACTATCAATTTTACTAATCCTCCATCTATTATCCCTCAACTATAAGTTGTGTCAATGTAATAATTCAACTTTCAAAATCAAGTCACAATGTCATCCTTCTGTCCCCCATTTAAATTTTAACGTAATTAATAGTTGAAAGTTGATTTACCTTTAGAATTTTCACACTTTCTATAGATACCTTTTAACTTATGCTCTATTTGCTACATTAACTAATTTCGTCGATCTCATTACGTCGATCTCATTAAGATTTAAAAGAAGAGAAGTTTCATAATGATATTTACTTGATATTGAAACTTAAGGGACTAAGTTGGTTCAACTAACAGTTGGGGGGATTAAATTGACACAACTAACACTCAAGGGACCAAATTAAACTTTATTGCATAATTTGATGACCACAGCAATAATTTAACCCAAATAAATGTCTTAATTTCTATTTTCTATGAATGATGACTCATTAATTTCTAAAGGTTTTAGAGTAAAATTAATAGTATCTTTATCATCACATTTATTTATTATGTTATTAAAGTTGTACATATTACATTCGTTGATTCGTCACCTTATAAACAATGTGACAGTCAACAATGGGACCCAACATGCACTATGTTTCTTATTTGGTGCACGACACGCTTCAAATTTATTTATTTCTTTATTTAATTGTTTTTCTTCACAATTCTATCTCCTTCAACACTTATATTTCAGGCACAGGAAATTGGAGAGGCAGGAAGCAAATTCATTCAGGAGAACCTTAAAATGGACTTTGTTTACGACTACATGTTTCACTTGTTAAGTGAATACTCAAAGCTCTTGAAATTTGAACCAACAATTCCTCTAGGAGCGCTTGAGGTCTGTTCAGAAACAATGGCATGTCGAGAGGGTAATAAATTTTGGAGAATTAAGAATTTCATGGTGGAGTCCATGGTGAAATCCCCTAGGGATACACTTCCATGCACAATGCCTCCTCCTTTATGATCTTCCGAGTTCCAGCTATTGATGCCATTTCTCGAAGAAAATAAAATATAATGAAAGAAGTGGATATGTGGGAGAATGAATATTGGGAGAAACTAGTTAGTTGAAAATTTGAAATACAATAAGGGCCTTTGTTGTTTGTGTGTGCTTGTTTTGAAGCTTAAAATTTGTAGTATAATCCAGTATTTAATTTCTCAGACTTCCCTTTGGGCTTTGAAGGTTATTCTAAGTTTCTAACAAAACTTGTTACTAAAAAAAATAGGGGCTTTGAACAGGGCCGGCCTAAGGCCTAGGCTCCACCAAAAAACAAAATTTTCCTTAGGAAAACAAAGGTCCCACATCCTGTAGTTAAATGCCTAAATTTTTATAAAATTATATATAATTTTTATAAGCTTATTCATTTTTTTTTATTAGTGATTTTTTTTTAATACTTTTATTAGTGATGTTAAGTATACTACAAATTTTATTATTGACTTACAAATTGCCATGTTATTAATTACAAAAAAGTGATATTGGAAAATCTGATTTTATATCTCATACAAAACACACAGCAGAAGCAACAATCACGGAGCATCTCCAAGTGGTTCCAGATGAGATTATGTGCAGAGCCTTCCCTACCACCCTAAAAGGACCAATACAAGTGTGGTTCAGCAAGATACCTCCAAGCACAGTGAGTTCTTTTGAAGAGTTGAGTAAGTTGTTTGTTAATAACTTCATTGGAGGACAAAGACACAAACGCTCCTCGTCTAGCTTGTTAACTACTGAACAATGAGAAAATGAAAGCTTGCGGTCCTTCATTACTCGCTTTAACAGAGAAGCCCTCACAGTAAACGAGATGGACGACAAACTGTTATTGGCTGCCTCTCATAACGGAGTCAATTTAGATTTGTTCATCCATAAGCTATACGAAAAGGAGCCTCAAACTATGGCTGAGCTCGTCCATTCAGCCCAGAATTTCATGAATGCAGAAGATGCAATCATAGCCAAGAAGCGGAAGAAAGCAGAACGTATGGAATTGGATCCCCCTCGTCATATTGAATAGGGTCCTCATCCAAAGAAAGCTCGGACAGGAGAGAAGAAGGATCGAGATAATAGAAAGACGGGCTCGTCCTCAGGAAGAAGTTTAAGGAAGTTGATTTCGTTCAAATCCCAAGGGAAGAGAACATGGAAACAGACACCTTGGCGAAGGAAGCTTTAGCAAATGAATCAACGAACGAGTTTGACAAAATTCAATATATGCCTAGCATAGATCTTCCAGAAGTACTACATATAGAAAGTGAGGAAAATTAGATGACCCCAATAGTATCATACCTGAAGGACGGAACTCTTCCAGAAGGGAAAGACGAGGCCAGAAAGTTTAGGGTCAAATCAGCTAGATACGTCCTCATGGACAAGGTGCTATATAAAAGAGGTTTTTCTTAGCCTTATCTAAGA
Source organism: Quercus suber (assembly GCF_002906115.3). NCBI lineage: Eukaryota > Viridiplantae > Streptophyta > Magnoliopsida > Fagales > Fagaceae > Quercus > Quercus suber. Next base: position 235,442 of record NW_027070179.1, read on the forward strand.
TGTTTAGCTTCAGATGAGATGAATTATGTGTTAAGAAAAGTTCATAAAGGAGCATGTGGTAACTATTCAGGAGCCAGATCGCTCGTCCACAAGGTCGTCTGTGTTGAATATTACTGGCCAACCATCCAAGCTGATGCTAAAGCATATGTCAAGGTTTACAATCAATGCCAATGATTCAGTAACGTCCCCAGATAGCCGCCAGAGTACCTTACCCCAATGATGACCCTATGGCCTATTGCACAATGGAGATTGGATATTTTAGGCCCCTTTTCAATTGGAACTAGACAAATGAAGTTTTTGATGGTAGGAATAGATTATTTCACTAAGTGGGTGGAAGCTGAACCCTTAGCAAAAATTACACAACAGAATGTCAAGAACTTCGTCTGGAAAAGTATTGTATGCAGGTTTGGGGTACCTAGGGTACTAGTGTCTGACAACAGATGACAGTTCGATAACACACCTTTCAGGGAGTTTTGTGAGCAATTAGGAATCAAGAATCACTACTCCTCACCCTCCCACCCACAAGCCAATGGACAGACAGAAGTAGCAAACCGATCTTTGTTGAAAATCATCAAGACTCGGCTTGAAGGGGCAAAGGGAGTATGGCCAAATGAATTACCGAGTGTTTTGTGTGCTTACAGAACAACAGTAAGGACCCCACAGGGGAAACTCCTTTTAAACTAGCCTATGGAAGTGAGGCAGTCATACCTGCAGAAGTGCATATGGCCAGCCACAGGGTGATAAAGTATCAAGATGAAGAAAACAAATAGTAGCTTCATCTTAACCTCGATCTTATAGACGAGGTGAGGATGGACACGAAGCAGAGAATAGCAAGGTACAAAAATCTTATGGCTAGGTAATATGATGCAATGGTGAAACCCAGGCATTTCAACATTGGAGACTTCGTCCTTAAAAGAGTCTCCTTGGCAACTAGAAACCCGGCTCATGTAAAGTTAAGGCCTAATTAGGAAGGACCTTATAGGATTATCAACTACAAAAGGCGGGGGTCATACTACTTGGAAGCCCTAGATGGACAGAAGCTAGAGCACCCTTGGAATGTGGAGCACCTGAGGAGGTATTACCAATAAAGGGTCAACCTAGACGAGCATCACCAGGGACGAGCATTATGGACAAAGTGGAAGTTATGAGTTGTCTTTCTCATGTTTGCTTATATTTATTACTACTACTGTGTGTTTTAAATATTTTAAGTCCTTAAAAATTAAAGTCCTTAAGAAAGCACATTAGTTTCTAACTTTTGCGCTGTCTATGGACGACGTTGTGATGGACGAGGTTACGTACTTAGTTTGAGTATTTCTAATTCCCTAAGGCATTAGCTTTTAAGCATATGCCATGCTTGTGGAAGATGTTTACGTCTGTATATCTAGTTTGGATTTTCAATGTACCTAATGTTGTGAGAATCTCTTATTTTGTGATTTTATTCAAACTAATCTGCAAGAAGGGCAAAGGCCAAAGACGAATAAAATCTCTAGACGCAGGGATATAACGTCTATAAGCTTTCCTTAGAATAAGGATAAAGCAAAGAAAAATAAATCCAAGGTATATCCGTTTAAGCGCTTGATGAGGTAAAACCTGAGGTACTTTTGTCTAACCAATGGACGAGGAAAAACTTGCATGTAAAAGTGTCTAAGTCTATTGACGAATTTAACCAGCCAAACAATCCTATCCATGGATGAGCAAGTGGGGGAAATATCTTTTACCAAAGACAAATAAATGATCGTCCCACACTTGGATGAATAATAATAAAAGCTAAGTCAAATGTATAGATGGATCAAGCTAGCAAAAATAAATGCCATCTATAGACGAGCTGTGCTAAATGGTAGATGTTGAACATGAAGTATATTTCAACATGGACGATGTAAAGAAAAATTTCTTCATGTACTCAAGACGGGGTAAAATGTCCTCACAAGTGGACGGACCACACCACCACAAAAATAATATGGACGAATATGAACAAATCTTGTTCATAAAACCTACAACATGTTTAAACATTGAAAAATGAGAATGAAAACAGATATTCGTTCATAAAAATTAAAGAAGGGTAGACGACCACTGTCGAAAAACCCTTGAGCTATGTAAAGCCAATAAAGGCAATTGTATATGTAACTCGTCCATAAACTTGGACGAGAAAATTGTACTTCAGTAAAAATAAATAAAAAATAAAAAATTTTAAAAAAAGGGTAAAGCCCAAAACAACGGGCATTTCCAATAAACTAAAGTAATAAGGATTTTTTTACTGAGATAAACCATCTGACTTTGGCTCGTCCCTGTTGGTAACAGTGGCATCGTGGGTGACTTCATTAGCAACATCGTCCACCACATTGATGTCCTTAGAAATCGTCGGAAGCAAGGAACTTTCTGCGGCAAGAGGAATTTTGAAGGAATCAAAGTCTAGGTCAGGATAAGCCTCCTTGGCATTGGCACAGAAGTCCTCGTAGCTAGCTACATAATGACTGTCTAGACAATTCTTGTACTCTTCTGACTTCTTGAAAGCTGCAACGGCTTCTTTACGAGCTTTCTCCAAGGACAAGTTGAACACTGAAATTTGTCCCTCCAAATGAGCAATGCGGGTTTCCTTTACAACAGAATCTGCTCTAAGTTCCTCAACCTCGTTTTTCATCTTCGTCTCTATTCCTTGCAAATGATTGAGGTCCTCAGTCAATCTGATCACTTCACCTTTTTTAAAAGAACTTCCTTGTTCAGCTCTTTATTCTTCTCCTTAGCCGTCTTGGCCTCCTCACATAACTCCTTAGCCTGGCTAGACGTCGTGTAAAACTTTGACATGGCCTAGAAATGGACGAAGAAAAGTTTGGAATTTTATTCAAAACTGAAAAGAGTAAAACAAAGGTGAATGAAATTTATATACCTTAAAAAGGTCATGAATGGCAAAACGTTCAAAGTCCCTCATTGACATATTGTAACATGAATTCACTTCATTGTTAGTGATAATTCCTTTAAACGTCTTCCATGCATAACCCTCGTCCAACACCAAGTTAGGAGGCTGCTTAGACGGCTCTAAAGGATGAGTCTTGCGAGAAGTTTTAGTTTGAGGGGGAGGATCGGTCTGGACGGGTGGAATGGTTTGGACAGGCACCACATTAACCACTGGGTTGTCCAAATCTACCATTGAAGGAGTAAATTTTAGGACTTTAGGAAGAGGAGTTTTACTATACTTTTGCTTTTGCTTCTTAAGACCTCGACGACTTGGAAGGTCATCGAGATCCACTGAGCTGGATATAGTCTTCCTCTTCCTTGTCTGGATGGTGGATTTCTAGATGACTGGGGCAGTAGTATCGTCCTAAACTTGGATGTCCTCATCACCACTGGTTAGAGCATTTTCCTTGTTTTCCTTCAAAGTGGCCATTCCTATGACGGAGAAAACGATTAAAAAAAAAAAAAAAAAAAAGACGAAGATGGAGAACACTTACTTCAACGGGTAGTTTCTTCGTGCCCAAGGTTTTCTACATAAGGTATTGGGCCAAGTCCCCAAGTAGCTAGACGACCAAAGGTCACTAGGCTGTGGAAGGATCTGTCAGGGAAGGCACAGACTTGATCAATACAATCCAAATAAAATTTGTCCAAACGAGGACGGATAACAACTGCATCAATATGAAAAAGAAAAGAGAGGGTTAGACAAGTAAATTAAAAAAGAAAAAGGAGGTTAGAAAAATTAGATAAGAAAAATGGAAGAAAGACATACCATCAAGATGAAGACGACCTAGGGGGCTGGTAAAAGGGGGGAAGGGGGCACTACTCACATCAACTGGGTCCCCGACCCAATTTTCAGAAATAATAAAAAAAACTCAGTCTTCCAAAGCTTATCAGAAGAGCTATAGCCCTTTATTAAACTAAAATGAGGGCCCCTAAACAAGAACTGGTAAAAACTAGCAGATTTCTTTATCTCTGAGAGCTTATAACAATAAAGGAACTCGTCCACTGTAATTGGACAATTCCCTTCCAATGCCTCACACCATAACACTTGCATGACAACTATAATCCTCCAACCATTGAGGTTAAGCTGGTTAGCTCTAATACCCAACCTATGGAGAAGGCCTCTACAAAAAGAATTTAAAGGGAACCTAAGACCTACTAAAAGGTAAGATGTATATACACCTAAGCCAGAAGAAAGAGAATAGCACAATTCCCCTTCATCGGGTAGACGAGGCTTAAATTCCCTAGGAATCTGGTACCTATTTACAAGGGTTTTTAACTTAAGCCCATCTAAAGTGGATGCTATCTCAAGGGCACAACTATAAATTATGTTCTCCTCTTCATCCTCTAGTTCCTCCTCCTCCTCTTCATCTTGAAAAGGGCTAGGTGGTTTTCTAGACGAGCTTGCCCCTATCCTAGAAGCCATCCTACGTTGCATCTCCTGGAACTCCTCTAAAGAAAACCCAGGAACCCCAGCCGAATAATGCTCGTCTGAGGAGCTACTACTACTACCACTTGAACTACCCTCACCGCTCTCATAACTACCTCCACTTTTAGAGGAAACGTCCTAATACTCGACTATCGCTTTCTTTAGGCTACTACTAGACTCAGACATGATTTTTCAAAAAAAGGATAAAGACAAAAACCTAAGGAAGAGAAGAGGAAATACTTGACGAGACTAGAAGACGAGGACTAGATGAGGCTCTTGGACGAGATGGCAGAGAAGAAATTATGAGAAAGGTGAGGGGTAAGAGAGAGAATGCACATATTTATAGGGCACAGAGGTGAGGTCAGTGAAACGACACAGACCAGTCAAAAAATGACACATGGCGTTCTCTTTGAAAAATGGAATCGACGCGATAGGCCACCAGGATTTGTCTATGATAGCTTGTAATTTGGACCACGTGTTACTATTTTAAAGCATGATTAAAACCCTTATTCATCGCTATGACAGTTGTGGAGGATAAGGTTTATTATTCTAACTTCTATAGCAGTTGCGGAAGTTAAAATCTGAACCTTCAAAACCTCCACAAATATTGGAGCAGTTACTAAACAAGTAACTGCCGTAAGGCCAACTATATAAGGACTCATCCAGACAAAATAAAGGTAAGTTTTCACTATTCTAAAAAAGGTTGAGAATTCCTGAGTTTCCAGAGAACAAAAACTAACCTAAGCATCGAAGGGTTCTTGGCCGGTCCACCTCGGTCACCTTTGATCTTTTGTCTTTTTCATTTCAGGCCTTTCAAGCAACCACCAGACCATTGAAATCCAGAGCATTCAGCTTACTGATTTTCTGTGCATTATAAAAAATTAATATCAAGATCAAATGACATCGTTTCGGTATTAGATTTAAAATTTTTAAAAACCCTAACATTTCCTAATAATCTATATCTCTCCAACGCCGCCATTTCTCCTTTTCTTCCTTGCCTCTCTCAAACTCGCACTTTCACACCTTCTCTCTACTGAAACCTATAGTAATTCTATATATAAATTATACGTATGTTAAATTATAGCAAATAACTATATATACACATCGATGCGGTGCAGTTTCTCGTTGGAATTCAAAATAGCCACTGATTGCCCACTGGCCGCCTTCAATATGCCTAAATATCTACCAATAATCACATCGAACACTTACGATGGAGCTTTGTATCAGTCGGATTGGATTAGTTCAATGCCAACCGGTTTCGTCAGTGTTGGTCGAATCTTGAACAAGCCTAGTGCTAAGAAGAATTGGCTATTGAAGTAGAACAAAAAACATCAACTACCCATCCTCCGATCCTCATCCTATTGAAGTATTGATACCTCCATCTTCGTAGACCTTATCCTTTTGTAAAATAAATTGTTTTCATACTTTTTGAAGAGATTTATGCATCCAAATGGCAAATAGTCCAAATGTGAACATAAGAATTCTTGAAAGTAGAATTAAGAATGCCAAATTTTGGCCAAATTTTGAATTAAGAGGACCAACCTTATAAAGGGGAATATGATTTTCTCCCTTTCATGGTTGAAACTATTATTTCTTGGATTTAATAATATACATAGTGTTAGAGAGAACGAGATAAATTTACCACCATCAATTTGTGGGGGTTTCGGGGAATTTTCTATAGGCTTCACTTAATTTTGTTAGGGCTGAGAGCCTGAGACCAATATAAAGCTGCGTAGAAGTGTGTTGAAGGACAAAAAACACAAGAATCAAATGTAAGGACACGGTACCCTACTGGAGAGTGAATGGCTCAAATTAGAAAGAAAAAAAAAACCATTTGAAAATTGAAGTGCAATGTCTCAAACAAAGATAACTGGAACACTTGCCTATATACATTAGTTAATACACATTCTTCTCATTTACTCACAAATATTGATCATTCTCACTTTCTGATCCTATAGTACTCATGTTGCATATAATAATTCTTGTATAATGTGTTCTAATTTTTGGTTAATCCCATTAAACATCATGTGTTCAATTGGTTTACATGAAATTTATTTCAAACTTTTAGGTTTAAAGGAAACTTACTATAGAAACTCTAAGGTTTAAATAAAATTATAAAATTTTATATTAACTAGTAATTAATAATATCCTTGTCTGATGCATGGATTAATTAAAAATATATAGGCAAAAATGCAAAACTGGCTCTCTAACTTTCACATTTTTTCACACACATGCAAAATGGCGTCGTTTAGTGGATTTAACGGCAACAGTAACAGAAGCAATAACGGAGCTTTGAATTGACAAAAATTGAAAGTTAGAGGACTGAATTAACAAAACTGAAAGTTGGAGGACTGAAATGAAAAAATATGAAAGTTAGAATGTTAGTTTTGCATTTTTGCCAAATATATACGTGTAAGAAAGAAAATACTTTACTAATATTATCGAATGTAATGGGTAAGTTATATTATGTTAAAACACAAATTATAATAAAAATAAAAATAAATATTAAATATTAAATATTAAATTTCTTGTAACTTTTTTTTTTAGAGAGTTTCAACTTATGGCGTTCGTTCCTGATGATTGCTCTTTATCATCAAACCAAAACACCAATCAGTTTTTTGTGTAGGCGAGGATTGAACCTCAGATTTTTTATACAACAATCAGAGACTTTATCAGTTGAGCTAACTGGGACTTACAATTTCTTGCAACTTAAACAATAAAGTTTTTATCAATAATAAACTATCCTAAGTATGTGATACGATATATGATAGTGTTACATACATAAACTTCATCAAACTGTTTAGCAAAAAACCTCTTCAAACTTGTTCCCTAATTTCGTCACCTTATTCGGGTTCAAGCCCATTCGATGGGCTTGCCTTGTCAAAATTTGAAAGTGATTTGCTCCCCTTGCTTCAAGTTCAAATTTTACTAGACTACGGCCCAATAGCCCTTCGTGTGGTGCCACACCTCCTCATTCTTGTCATCTTAGCTCTTAGTCTCTGACTGAATGATATTTTTTTTAATCAACAACATCATGATGAAGATAGTAGTTGATATAGTAGGTCATGATTTCTAGTACAAGTATTGTCCCTTTAATTATTAACGAATTGTGTACATACACCACTGATAGCAATCATAATAATAATTTATGTTAGAGGATTCCCTATAATTCCCTTTCATTTTTAGCTGAACATGCAACACATGACATTTATTGATTTTTAAATATATCGTATGTTACCTCTAAATAAAAATTAGTAGGAATGAGTAGATTCAGTTGGATTGGAGTTCTTCCCATAAAATTATTAGTTCATTAATAAAGTTCTTATCTATTACCTATGTTGAAAAAGGATTCTAAAAATTAAAAAGGTATGTTGAAAAAGAATGCCCGGTAATACTTGTTTTCATGAAATCCACATTGTATGTTGTCATTCTTACATTGAGTTTGGAACGGGCAAAAGATGAAAGAAAAGGAAGCCTAGGAAGGAAATGTAGCTTCTTCTCACTACAAAAAAGTTGGTTTTTTTTTTTTTTTTTTTAAGGGCCAAAACACTTGGAAAAAGTATGAAAGGCCCTCAAAAAATATTATTTTGAGGCTCTAGATAACCCTTGACAACCTTTGAAACAAATTCCCTCAAAAAAGAAATTTTGAAGGCCTACATTACCCTCAAACAAAAATTTCGACACCTATGCAACCTTGAAACAATTGTTTTATCTTTATCTTTATCTTTATTTTTTAAAATAGTAGTTGTATGGAGCAATTTATTTTGACGATTCTTCTGAAAAATTGCGACCCATGAAATAAGGTTGCTTTATATCAAGCGTGTTCATCATTTAACGTTTATTTCTAGGGTGTTTTGTAAACCTTCAAAAAACGTGAGTCGAAACATATCAAGTTTCTTGTAGTGTCTATTTGGTTGACAAGAGAAAAAGAAAATGATTGAAAATTGAGGAAAAACAAATTTGTCCAAGCGCACATTTTATAATTTATCCAAATTAGTTGATACATTTTGGTGGTTTTTTATTGTGAGAATTTGAGATTATATCAAAATACAATTTATATAGCTATGTATTCTTTCTTTCTTTCTTTTCTTTTTTTGAGAATATATAGCCATGTATTCGAATGTGCCTATCAATTATTTGAGTAATAACAATTCTAAATTTGTGATGAGGCTAGGTTTAGTTATCATAACAACATTTATAATTTATTTCTCCATTAATTATCTAAGTTAAAAAAATTACCATAAATGTTAACTCATTTGTTAGATATTTAGACCCCTTAATTTAGACCCCTTAATTTAGACCCCTTAAACCAACCAGATTAACCTAGTTAATTAGCCAAGTGATTAACTTAGTCAATTTATGCAAATCTAGGTCATCACAATCATACAATCATATCAATAATATAAAGCAGTGGAAATATAAAAGACACAATGATATGATCACCCAGGAAACTACACGGTAAAAACCTGGAGAGGATTTGACCTAGCTATTCTCAAGGTAAACCTAAATCCACAATGCGAAAGAATCGAAGTTCATACAAAAGGACTTACAAGCTCCCCGCTTGACTTCCTAATGCTACCCACCAATAGAATTTACTGACACGACTACGTGCAAGCTCCGAATCCACAGACTCCTTCTTTCTTGGATTCTCCACCAAATACAAGCACCCACGCTTGTTACTCTTTAAGCTTCAATGGCAGCAACTGAATTGATCATCAAGGTATTGAAAATATCTCTACCTAGAAAACCCTAAGTTTATGTGAAGGAAAGCTTCTCAAAGATCTCGCAAGAGATTCACACAAAACAGTAATATGAGCAACAAAGACCTTGGAGAGGTTTGGGTACAAAACCCTAGATTCAAAAGAGGCACACTCTTCTCTCTCTCTAAAAGCTCTCAAAAACGTGGCTTAGGGTTTCCTTTATATAGTGGGAGAATTAGATCTCAAACCCTAATCCTTAATAGGCTTAAGCTGCTGTTTGGGCCGACTTAAAATTCTACAAATACGATTTTCGATTGATCGAGCTTGTTCTTTGATCGATCAAACCAGGTAGAATATGAAGTCTTCTTCCTGCAGCTTGTATGTTCTTGAATCTTGACTTGAATCACCTTGAGCATTGTCTAATAACACCTATAGACTCTAAGATCTATATCTAGACAAGTTTGTGTTCACGATTTGCCAATTGTTCTAAACATTTAGAACCTAACAAACTCCCCCTTTGGCAATTCGTGACAAAAATTTCATACAAAATGAAATGCTCAAATACAAGAACAATCCAATACAATAAAATGCCCATTACAACAAATTCAACCTAACTACTATCCATCAATTGCAAGTGTAGACAGCAGCTTAATTGAATCAACCTGTATATTTCCTGAAACACTAAACAAAACGCATAAACGCATGTGTGACAGAAAAACAGTAAAATAAAAAATAAATTCTTGACTTCACAAAACACAAAACAAAGACATATATCATGAATAACTCATAAATATAAATCAATGAGCAGTGAATAGGAAACAGAAATAAAAACATAAGTAAACTAACTCTTCCCCTAAGTTAGATACAATAAAAAGTTTTTATTTATATTCTCCCCTTTCAAAAATAATTTCAACTCCCCTTAAACAAGACAAACAAGATTCCCATAAATCAATAATTTCTCCCCCTTTTTGTCACGTATTGACAAAGACAGCTCATACAAAGAGTAAACAATCACCATACGCAATAAAGGATAAGAGAAAATAGAGAATCAAGGGACACAAACCACTTCAACTCTATAGAAAATAGAGACAACTCCCCTATGAATAACAAAGGTTTAAAAAAAATATCCCCCTATAAAAATAGGAAAAACAAAACAAGTTTTTGGAAAAAATAGTTTTGGGGAAACTTTAGGAGGTGGGGAAAAACACACAAACCAAAGTTAAAAACTAAGGTAAGGATACACATGAAAAAAATATTCTCTCTTTCAATAAAATGCAAACATGGCACTATGTGACCCATAAACAGTTGCATGAGTAGAGAAAATATTTGCACATTGATTATCCATCATATCTCTTAAGAAAAATATTTTCTACAGTTCACACATAAGAAATAGCATATACTAGAATGTACAAAACTCAAAAATTAATCAATCAATTTTTAAATCAAGTTGAGTATGCAATGTAGCAAAGTATATGCATGTTATGTGTGAAAACAATGAAAGATATGACTGCAAAACTGCAAGATGGATACAAAAATAATGCAATGCATGTGAATCCTAAACACAAATGATGCATGGAAAAAAATTTTGGTCAAAAAACATAGAAACTGAAATTTTTCAATTTCGATCGATCGAGAATCGATCGAACATCAATTGAGTCAGGCAAACTCAAACCAAAAATTTTAATCGCAATTTTGATTGATCGAAAAACAGGTTCGATCGATCGAAAGTTTGGAAAAATCAAATTTTTGAAAAACAAAGCATTTTAATGCAGAAACTCCTCAAAGCACATTGTTTTATAAAAAATGCATGAGTATGAGACGAAAAGTTTGTCAAAAACACTTGAATTTAACCCAGATCTTCCAAAATCAAGATTTTCAATCAATTTGTCCTCAAAGCGCAAACATTATACACATTTTACATTAAAATCAAGGAACTTTTAATCTTGGATGGCCACAACAAAATCACACACAATATAATGTACCAAGTTTAGCAAAGAGTAACTTGTGTAGTGTGTGCAACTAGCAAAAACTTGAGATACATGTGAGGTGATATGTGAACAGAAATCAATCACAAAGTCTACAGAAATCAATCACAAATTCTACAAAATTCATCACATAGAATTTAAAAGAGACTATCACCTAAAGAGTTACATTATATAACTCCCACATCTCCTAGAATATAAGCTTGCAATTATGTAAGTTTCTTGAATTTTGCCGCATAATGTACACACCAATTTTAATTATGTGATTTGGCATCAAGTTTAATAGTACACACCCATTTTAAGCATTAAGTAATTAAACCGAGGCTACACCTTATGTTATTTTTGTGCATGTACTACACTTTCTCGAGTACAGAATCTTAAGATATGCACTAAGGTTTTCATGATTGGTTAGTGAACAGTGGTGAAATGGTTATTTATGCTTTTCTCAAAAAGATCAAGTCCGACAGTCAAATAACATGTGACTCCAAGATTAAGACAAAGTGGTAAACACCATAAACATCTTTCCCACACAACATGTACTACACAGCTTCAACTAGTCAAGTGCAAAAAATAAGCTCATCAAAGTTAAACAAGGTACATAAACTTGTTGTGTAAAGATAAGGTGGTCAATCCTTGATTATAAATCCAAGATGTGAAATACAAAACACAAAAATCTTTTTGGTTCTAAAAGATAATTTATGACCAAAAACAAAAAGCACATATTGCTAAATGAACAATGCAAAGTTATGCATGATAGTGCTTAACTAAGCTATAGAGAGTACACAAACAAGAAATATCAATTTATTAATTAACCCATGAGTACATGTACAAACTAGTACATACTCACAAAAAAATAGCTTAGCACTTATATAATACATACTATTCAAGTTTCTCCACAATGTTAAGCATGTTCTAAATCAAGAGAGAGATATTATAACTCATGTAATCCTCAAGAAAAATAAACCAAGACACAAAATAAAATATTTTTGTCTTTTTGAAATTTTTCAATGTTTTTGGATTTTTTTAATAAAAAAAACAACCTAAAAAACAAAACAACCAAAAACAAAAACAAAACATGTTCACAATTAATTAAAAGAATTAAATCAGGGACAAGCTAGCAACACTCATCTTGGAGAATCTTTTCTCACCCATTTAGCACAAGTATTCGGTTTTGTAGGTGAAAATCCATATGAAGCAGAGTGTATTTGAGGGATTATACCAATCTTCTGAGAAAGACTAAAATCCTGCAAATTCCTTTCACAAGCCAACAACCTCAAATTTTTCAAAAGAATATGAACCAATTTATATGGACTTATGGCAGGAGAATTATCATCACATATCATTGATTGACATATAGAATGCTTAAATTTCAACTTATGACAATTAGGACGAATTTGACCACGAACACCACAAAAGTGATAAACAGGAACAAATTTATGAACATCAGTATTCTTAACAACAAATCTAGTCTCAGATTTTGGTTTTTACCTCAACAACGAACAGTTTGGTCTAATATGACCAACAACACCACAAAGGTGATAGGTAGGCACAAAAACAGATTTATTATGCTCTCTAACAGTAGGTTTAGACATAGGTTTAGAAACTTCAGCGTTAACATCAGAACTTTTACCTTTGTCTAACCTAGCAAAATAAGCATTTTCTTTATTATTCCTCTTGAAAGGAGGGATATAAACTTTCTCAGTCTTAGGCTTAAGAGAAACAGAAACACTTCTGTTATCAACAATAGGCTTGGTACTAGTCAAGTTTTCAATTTTAGCTTTAGATTCAGCTAACTCTTGTTCCAAGCTTTTCATCTTCTCATCTTGAAAGAAAATTTGATTTCTCAAAAATTTATTCTTTTTATTAGACTCATCTAATCTCACAATCAAATCCTCTTTTTCAAGATTAGCCAATTTTAACTCTTTTCTAAATTTCTTAGAAATTTTCAAAAATTTAGATAATTCCTTATGAAGTTTCAAAAGCATCAAAAAAATCAACAGAAACAATAGTGTCTTTTTTATTCAAATCATCACAAACATGAGTAGAAAGGCATTTCAAATTATCCATGATAATAGGGGTCAAGGATCAGCTCTTAGATCAAAAGATCTACAACAAGAAGAGCTACCCGCTTTGATACCACTTGTTAGAAATTTAGACCCCTTAAACTAATCAGATTAACCTAGTTAATTAGCCAAGTGATTACCTTAATCAATTTATGTAAATCTAGGTTATCACATTCACACAATCATATCAAAATATAAAGCAGTGGAAATATAAAAGACACAATGATATGATCACCCAGGAAACTACACGGTAAAAATCTAGGGAGGATTTGACCTAGCTATCCTCAAGGTAAACCTAAATCCACTATGCGAAAGAATCGAAGTTCATACAAAAGGACTTACAAGCTCCTCGCTTGACTTCCTAATGCTACCCACCAATAGAACTTACTGACACAACCACGTGCAAGCTCCGAATCCACTGACTCCTTCTTTCTTGGATTCTCCACCAAATACAAGCACCCACACTTGTTTTTCTTTAAGCTTCAATGGCAGCAACTGAGTTGATCATCAAGGTATTGAAAATATCTCTACCTAGAAAATCTTAAGTTTATGTGAAGAAAAGCTCTTCAAAGATCTCACAAGAGATTCACACAAAATAGCAATATGAGTAACAAAGACCTTGGAGAGGTTTTGGTACAAAACCCTAGATTCAAAAGAGGCACACTCTTCTCTCTCTCTAAAAGCTCTCAAAAACATGGCTTAGGGTTTCCTTTATATAGTGGAAAAATTAGATCTCAAACCCTAATCCTTAATGGGCTTAAGTTGCTGTTTGGCCGACTTAAAATTCTGCAGATATGATTTTCGATTGATCGAGCCTGTTCTTCGATCAATCGAACCAGGTAGAATATGAAGTCTTCTTCCTGCAGCTTGTATGTTCTTGAATCTTGACTTGAATCACCTTGAGTATTGTCTAATAAAACCTATAGACTCTAAGATCTATATCTAGACAAGTTTGTGTTCACGATTTACCAATTGTTCTAAACATTTAAAATCTAACATCATTAATGAATTATATTTGAGAATTAAAACCTTATTAAACTTACATCTTATTGTGTCTACTTATATATCCCTATGTTTGTTTCATGCATTCATGTTGTTTAGACTTTAGTGCATTGGTAGCAGATTATCTAAAGAGACTAAATGGGGTGACAATCCAGAAAGAGTAAACCAATTGATATTTTGGCATGATGATGGAAGCAATTATTATAAAGCCATGATGGAAGCAATTATTATAAAGCTAGTGTTATTTATTCAAATCCTATTATATCTATTAAAAAAATATTCTCAGCTTCTTTACTTATTTATTTTTGGATTAATGGTAAATTACACTCCTAAAATTTGGGTGTGTTTGGATTTTACACTTTAAAGTTTTAGAATTTAGATTTTACTTCTTGAAATTTGGGGTATTTGGATTTTATACCATGACACTTCAGAATTTAGATTTTACCCATTAAAGTTTGGAAGTGTTTGAATTTTACACCCCCAAATTCTGAAACTTTAGGATATAAAATCCAAATACTCCCAAATTTTGAGTAAAATCCAAACACCCCTAAAATTCAGAGGGTAAAATCCAAATTTTAAAACTTTAGCGTGTAAAATCCAAATACTCTCAAAATTTAGAGGTAAAATTTGCAATTTACCCTTTATTTTTTTTTCGTGGAACTTTCACTTCTATGACTGTGTATACCCAATATTTTTTACTGGTGCATTTGGATTGAAGGCAAGGACAAGATAATTGTAAACATGCTTAAAATAAAAGGGAAAATAGATTTCTAGATTAATATATGGATTTCCTCGTTCTTCAATGTTTCTTTCAAATATTTAAATGAACACACTCCATTAGCCGCTTATGGAGGTCTATAATCTATATATCTTTTTTTTTTTAATGGGAATAATTTATTTATCTACAATGACAAAAAAATTAAATTCTATAAGGATGTGATGTAAAACCCAAGTTTTACACCTTCTAATCCCAACATGTCACATTATTATATTACATATTAAAAACTAGACACAATCACACCCAATCAAGATGACTTGGTTTAGATGCATTGGACCTGGTCAGATGGTAATAAGTGTTTAAAAATGGACACATGTCATCATCTCAACAGGTCCAGTATTACTAGACACTAGACCTAAGCCTGACCCATCAATTTTAATACTCATTTGAAAATCCAACTCAATTGTAAGTTTATAGAAATGTTATTATATGTAATAGGATGGTGTAAGAGCATTCGCATCAGCTCTGGTATATATGTGTAAAATACACATTTTGATCACTTTTACACATTTTGAACCAAAAAACACTCCACATCAATCCTTTTAAAATCATGTAAACTTGTGGAAATTTAACAACGAGCTACAATAGCCGTGTATATTTACACGGGCACTGTAGCTCGTGTATTTAATTTTTTAATAATTTTTTCTCCCTCCTCTCTAACTGACGCTCATCTCCCACCTCTCTTCCCCAACATCCAGCGCGCCAGAATCAACTGAAAATGAACCCAAACAAACCCACACACATACAAACCCAAACGGCCAGAATCAACTAAAAATTAACCCAAAAAAACCCACACACAAACACACCCACACACAAACAAACCCAAACGGACAGAGATATCAGTGCTTATTGGAGCGATCGGGGTCATCGGAGCTCGTGGGTCTTGCTTGAGCTCGTGGATCGCCGATGAAGAGAGGATCTGGATCACCGGAGCTCGTGGGTCTTGCTTGAGCTCGTGGATCGCCGATGAAGAGAGGATCTGGATTGCCGGTGAAGTGTGAGGGAGACCGAATAGAGCTTGTGATCTGGATCGCCGGATAGAGCTTGTGATTGGAGATGGCTATAGAGAGATAGACCGAGAGGGAGACCGAGAGAGATAGACCGAGAGGGATACGAGAGGGAGACCGAGAGAGATACGAGAGGGAGACCAAGATAGACCGAGAGGGAGACCGTGAGAGATAGATGGGTATAGAGAAATAGAATCAGAAAAAATGGAAAGAGAGAGAGAGCGTATAAAAGGTAGGTGAGAAATAATAAAATAATTGAAAATTTTGATTATTTAAATAGAAGGGGGGATAGAATAGATGAACTGATGTGGGTGTATTGTAAAAGTGAATGTGTAAAATAGAAAAAGTAGGTTTTTATGTGTAAAATAGACACAAATTTTACATGAGCTAATGCGAATGCTCTAAAAGATGAATTTTACACCCCATTTTTATCAAATTCATATTCTTAATTTAATGGGTACAGGTATATGGTAGATGGAGAGATAAATGCTATGACAAATGCATTGAATTATGTAAATGGAAATATCATAACTGGTCTAGTGGTCAAATTTGTTTTACTAACATTAACTTTAGCCAATTAAGGTAACGTTTAAAACCGGTGATTTATAATCGAATAATAAAATTATTGGCCACTAACAATCTAACATTCATAAAGTACTTTTGCTAACTCATAAGGGAAAGTCATTTATTGGTTCTAGCTATGGTTATCAAAATCTCAATTTGGATCTTACGATTTTATGATCTCACCTGCCCAAAACGGTCGGGATCTTTCAAAGATCTTAGCGATTGTTCAGGATTGTACAATTCTGATAATTCCAAACAATCCTGGTTTCTTGTAATCTTCTTTAACTTGACAAAAGACTCAGTTGGACTCAAATGAAAAATAACATCTCAATAAACTAAGTTTTGTTATTCTAATGTAGAGAGATAGAGTGTCAGTTGAACCCAAACAAAAAATAACATCCCAAGTGTCATGTTTTAAGATTTTTGGCCTCTTTAAATGATGCTTATAAATGGATGTAATAATGTATGGTAATTACATCAAATGGGTGCAAATTTTTGGTTTTTTATGAATATATAATTTATGTAATTATTTAACATGCCCATTTTTTTTTTTATCAAATAATGTAAGATCTTACGATTCACGATCCTACCTACCTCCAACGATCTTACGTTTGATCCCGAATTTGACAATCATAGTTATAGCTAATAGCTCAAGTTAATATTTTGTTATTAGATGTGAATTTTGACAAATTCATCATTGGATTATATTTTTTTTCTGGGACAAAGGCTGGCTTCAAATTTAGTTGTAGCCTAAGGCTACAAATCCCATTAAAAAATCTAACATGGTTACATATTTTAAAAATCTAACAATTTGATTGCATATTCTTTATGTTGTTAAAACACAAATAAAATTTCATGTCAATTGGATGTTATTTAATATTTACTATTCAATTCATAAACTTATGTTTTATGTATAATTTTAGACTACAAAAAATTAAAATCTAAACGTTTGACTGATGACATAGCTATTAACCTTTGAAGTTTTAGAAATTTTGCAAATATGAAGGATATAAGAAGAAATGAAATAATTTGGCTACAAAATTAGTTGTAATCTAAGGCTACAACTCCACCCAATATCTTTTTATTGAACATGAATTTTAATAAATTAACTATTAGATTAATTATATTTTCTTATTATATCCTTCATGCTCGCAAAATTTATAAAATATCAAAAATTATTAATTATGTCATCAATCAAATATTTAAATTTCAATTTTTGGTAGTCTAAAATTATGTATAAAATATAAGTTTATGGATTGAATAGTAAATAGCATTTGATTGACATGAAATTTGACATGTATGATAAGGATATAAAGAACTTCCACTCCAACGATTGAATTTTCAAAATATGTAGTCATGTTAATTTTTAGTGGGAGTTATAGCCAATGCCAAAACCAAGTTTATAGCCAAATTTTAACAAATGTGGGTTACATGAGACAAATGGAGTGAATCGTTATATAAGTAAAGTGTCAACTTTTCAAAGTACATTATGCAACGTGAATACAGTCAAAACACAGGAAGATATACTGAAATCACCCTTTTATCAAATACCCAATGCACTGGCCCTTGTCCAAAATCTTCTGCTAAGAAGCCAATGGGCCGGGGGGATTGGAATTGACCTTCTTACATATGACTGCTACTTCAGTCGTAGTCTGTGGTGTTGGGGAGAGCAATTGGCTTGTTAGTTGAAAAGTAAAATAACATTGAATTAGATGCGCAGACAAGCTTGCTAAGGAAGGCTGTTCCTGTCTTTCTGATTTTGTTATTTTAGATTATCCTAACTAACATCATTAATGAATTATATTTGAGAATTAAAACCTTATTAAACTTACATCTTATTGTGTCTACTTATATATCCCTATGTTTGTTTCATGCATTCATGTTGTTTAGACTTTAGTGCATTGGTAGCAGATTATCTAAAGAGACTAAATGGGGTGACAATCCAGAAAGAGTAAACCAATTGATATTTTGGCATGATGATGGAAGCAATTATTATAAAGCCATGATGGAAGCAATTATTATAAAGCTAGTGTTATTTATTCAAATCCTATTATATCTATTAAAAAAATATTCTCAGCTTCTTTACTTATTTATTTTTGGATTAATGGTAAATTACACTCCTAAAATTTGGGTGTGTTTGGATTTTACACTTTAAAGTTTTAGAATTTAGATTTTACTTCTTGAAATTTGGGGTATTTGGATTTTATACCATGACACTTCAGAATTTAGATTTTACCCATTAAAGTTTGGAAGTGTTTGAATTTTACACCCCCAAATTCTGAAACTTTAGGATATAAAATCCAAATACTCCCAAATTTTGAGTAAAATCCAAACACCCCTAAAATTCAGAGGGTAAAATCCAAATTTTAAAACTTTAGCGTGTAAAATCCAAATACTCTCAAAATTTAGAGGTAAAATTTGCAATTTACCCTTTATTTTTTTTTCGTGGAACTTTCACTTCTATGACTGTGTATACCCAATATTTTTTACTGGTGCATTTGGATTGAAGGCAAGGACAAGATAATTGTAAACATGCTTAAAATAAAAGGGAAAATAGATTTCTAGATTAATATATGGATTTCCTCGTTCTTCAATGTTTCTTTCAAATATTTAAATGAACACACTCCATTAGCCGCTTATGGAGGTCTATAATCTATATATCTTTTTTTTTTTAATGGGAATAATTTATTTATCTACAATGACAAAAAAATTAAATTCTATAAGGATGTGATGTAAAACCCAAGTTTTACACCTTCTAATCCCAACATGTCACATTATTATATTACATATTAAAAACTAGACACAATCACACCCAATCAAGATGACTTGGTTTAGATGCATTGGACCTGGTCAGATGGTAATAAGTGTTTAAAAATGGACACATGTCATCATCTCAACAGGTCCAGTATTACTAGACACTAGACCTAAGCCTGACCCATCAATTTTAATACTCATTTGAAAATCCAACTCAATTGTAAGTTTATAGAAATGTTATTATATGTAATAGGATGGTGTAAGAGCATTCGCATCAGCTCTGGTATATATGTGTAAAATACACATTTTGATCACTTTTACACATTTTGAACCAAAAAACACTCCACATCAATCCTTTTAAAATCATGTAAACTTGTGGAAATTTAACAACGAGCTACAATAGCCGTGTATATTTACACGGGCACTGTAGCTCGTGTATTTAATTTTTTAATAATTTTTTCTCCCTCCTCTCTAACTGACGCTCATCTCCCACCTCTCTTCCCCAACATCCAGCGCGCCAGAATCAACTGAAAATGAACCCAAACAAACCCACACACATACAAACCCAAACGGCCAGAATCAACTAAAAATTAACCCAAAAAAACCCACACACAAACACACCCACACACAAACAAACCCAAACGGACAGAGATATCAGTGCTTATTGGAGCGATCGGGGTCATCGGAGCTCGTGGGTCTTGCTTGAGCTCGTGGATCGCCGATGAAGAGAGGATCTGGATCACCGGAGCTCGTGGGTCTTGCTTGAGCTCGTGGATCGCCGATGAAGAGAGGATCTGGATTGCCGGTGAAGTGTGAGGGAGACCGAATAGAGCTTGTGATCTGGATCGCCGGATAGAGCTTGTGATTGGAGATGGCTATAGAGAGATAGACCGAGAGGGAGACCGAGAGAGATAGACCGAGAGGGATACGAGAGGGAGACCGAGAGAGATACGAGAGGGAGACCAAGATAGACCGAGAGGGAGACCGTGAGAGATAGATGGGTATAGAGAAATAGAATCAGAAAAAATGGAAAGAGAGAGAGAGCGTATAAAAGGTAGGTGAGAAATAATAAAATAATTGAAAATTTTGATTATTTAAATAGAAGGGGGGATAGAATAGATGAACTGATGTGGGTGTATTGTAAAAGTGAATGTGTAAAATAGAAAAAGTAGGTTTTTATGTGTAAAATAGACACAAATTTTACATGAGCTAATGCGAATGCTCTAAAAGATGAATTTTACACCCCATTTTTATCAAATTCATATTCTTAATTTAATGGGTACAGGTATATGGTAGATGGAGAGATAAATGCTATGACAAATGCATTGAATTATGTAAATGGAAATATCATAACTGGTCTAGTGGTCAAATTTGTTTTACTAACATTAACTTTAGCCAATTAAGGTAACGTTTAAAACCGGTGATTTATAATCGAATAATAAAATTATTGGCCACTAACAATCTAACATTCATAAAGTACTTTTGCTAACTCATAAGGGAAAGTCATTTATTGGTTCTAGCTATGGTTATCAAAATCTCAATTTGGATCTTACGATTTTATGATCTCACCTGCCCAAAACGGTCGGGATCTTTCAAAGATCTTAGCGATTGTTCAGGATTGTACAATTCTGATAATTCCAAACAATCCTGGTTTCTTGTAATCTTCTTTAACTTGACAAAAGACTCAGTTGGACTCAAATGAAAAATAACATCTCAATAAACTAAGTTTTGTTATTCTAATGTAGAGAGATAGAGTGTCAGTTGAACCCAAACAAAAAATAACATCCCAAGTGTCATGTTTTAAGATTTTTGGCCTCTTTAAATGATGCTTATAAATGGATGTAATAATGTATGGTAATTACATCAAATGGGTGCAAATTTTTGGTTTTTTATGAATATATAATTTATGTAATTATTTAACATGCCCATTTTTTTTTTTATCAAATAATGTAAGATCTTACGATTCACGATCCTACCTACCTCCAACGATCTTACGTTTGATCCCGAATTTGACAATCATAGTTATAGCTAATAGCTCAAGTTAATATTTTGTTATTAGATGTGAATTTTGACAAATTCATCATTGGATTATATTTTTTTTCTGGGACAAAGGCTGGCTTCAAATTTAGTTGTAGCCTAAGGCTACAAATCCCATTAAAAAATCTAACATGGTTACATATTTTAAAAATCTAACAATTTGATTGCATATTCTTTATGTTGTTAAAACACAAATAAAATTTCATGTCAATTGGATGTTATTTAATATTTACTATTCAATTCATAAACTTATGTTTTATGTATAATTTTAGACTACAAAAAATTAAAATCTAAACGTTTGACTGATGACATAGCTATTAACCTTTGAAGTTTTAGAAATTTTGCAAATATGAAGGATATAAGAAGAAATGAAATAATTTGGCTACAAAATTAGTTGTAATCTAAGGCTACAACTCCACCCAATATCTTTTTATTGAACATGAATTTTAATAAATTAACTATTAGATTAATTATATTTTCTTATTATATCCTTCATGCTCGCAAAATTTATAAAATATCAAAAATTATTAATTATGTCATCAATCAAATATTTAAATTTCAATTTTTGGTAGTCTAAAATTATGTATAAAATATAAGTTTATGGATTGAATAGTAAATAGCATTTGATTGACATGAAATTTGACATGTATGATAAGGATATAAAGAACTTCCACTCCAACGATTGAATTTTCAAAATATGTAGTCATGTTAATTTTTAGTGGGAGTTATAGCCAATGCCAAAACCAAGTTTATAGCCAAATTTTAACAAATGTGGGTTACATGAGACAAATGGAGTGAATCGTTATATAAGTAAAGTGTCAACTTTTCAAAGTCCGTTATGCAACGTGAATACAGTCAAAACACAGGAAGATATACTGAAATCACCCTTTTATCAAATACCCAATGCACTGGCCCTTGTCCAAAATCTTCTGCTAAGAAGCCAATGGGCCGGGGGGATTGGAATTGACCTTCTTACATATGACTGCTACTTCAGTCGTAGTCTGTGGTGTTGGGGAGAGCAATTGGCTTGTTAGTTGAAAAGTAAAATAACATTGAATTAGATGCGCAGACAAGCTTGCTAAGGAAGGCTGTTCCTGTCTTTCTGATTTTGTTATTTTAGATTATCCTAGTTCTGCTGATTTATGTAATATATTGGAATCAGATGCTCTGGCCTATACTCCTTAAGGCGATCAGCCATAACTCTGCCTTTTCAATTAGGGGCAACTTAACACCAAAAAAGACTAAACCGCCCGAGGAATAGCAAACTACATAATGAGCTGTGAGGGATAATTTTGGACCAGCAAGTGATATAAACACATTCAATGGAGTATACTGGACTTGCCAATCTTGTCCTCATTTAGGCTGAGGCTCCAAAAGAATTCTTATATTGATGGAAACTTGCAAGGGGTACTGCAAGACATAGCTAGAGAGGAATTTCGCTTTCATACACAAATCACACATAACAAGTGGGTATAAGAAAGAGACTAACAATTGAAGGTTAGTTCTGCGGACTTGCTTTTTTGGATGAAAATTCTCTGGATGCTTCAATAATTTTCATCCCCTGTTTTGTCAACAATAATTTTGGATTAGATTAGATTAGATTAGATCAGACTCTATATGGTGAAGGTAGTAGGCTCGAAAATTTCCAAGTCTTTTTCAAAAAAGAAAATTCCGAAAGTCCAGCAGACCAACTATACCAATAGGTAACATCAATAGTCAACAGTTTGGAAGGCAAGGCTCTTGTTTTGCAGGTTTTTAAAGAAGGCCAACAAAAGCCCCATGAAAAGAAATAATGAGAAACAAACTCAATATGTTCTATCACAGTGGAACTTGTTGGCTACCAGTGAAGAAGAAAGTTGCAACAGCGAGCGTGGTCTTCATCTTCTTCCTCCTTGTCAGTGCTTTGGAATTTCTAGGCTGGATTGATATTGTAAGTCTTTATTCTTATATATTCTTTAATCCTTACTGTATTTTGTCGTCAGCCATATAGCAACTGAACTTACATACAGACTACACAGTCGACCTACCATTCTATTTGGGTAACAAAAAAACTTGCAATGGAATTACGAAAAAGTCGGTTAATCACTTTTGTCTTATCAAGCCTATATTCCCACAAAAGCCTTGAATCCAACCTTCGAATTTAGGAAAATAAATATTTTTTAAAGAAATTAATCTTGAAGTTGGATTTTTTTTTTCTCAAATTTTTTATTATTATTATTATTATTATTATTTTTTTGGGCTATGAATTCGTCTACTAAAATTTTAGATTAACTAAAAGTATTCTCGTTTCATGCATGGATTTATTAAAATATATATATATATATATATGTAAATGAATAAAACATTTTACTAAAATTCTCGTTTCATGCATGGATTTATTAAAATATATATATATATATGTAAATGAATAAAACATTTTACTAATATTATTGAATTTAGTGCCTAAGTTTTAATATGATAAGACTGATTATCAAATAAATAAAAATTTTAATTTTAAAATTTTGAAAATTTTGGTACTAGAGTTATAGTTGGAATAAAATTTCAATCAAATAGGGCTTTGGAGTACTACAAGTTTTACTACATTGAGCTTACAAACTAATGCATCATCAATCACAAAGAGGCATTTTAAATATTCATTTATGAGATGATTGGAGCTTACTAATTACATTCATTATCATATTAGTTTATAAATTTTATGTAGTAAAACTTGTCACACTTTTATCAATTTCCATTTCAATTTAATGGATCTTGAAAAAACTCACATTCTTAAATCACGAGGTTGATGGGGTATTTCATGGGTACAGAAAACCATGACTTCTAAAACTCAAATTTTATTATATGAGATATCTAACATATCATGCGTTAGGAAACTTGTTCCCTAATTTGGGTCATCTTCTTGAGGTTCAAGCCTATTCAATGGGCTTGCATTGTCAAAATTTGAAAGTGATGTGCTCCCTTTGCATCAAACTCAAAATTTTCTGACTCCTAGACCACGGCCCAATAACCCTTCTCTTCTTTTTTTTTTTTTTTTTGAAAGAGGCCCAATATCCCTTCTGTGCTATACGTTCTCATCCTTGTCATCTTAGCAGTACTGTGATTTTTTTTTTTAAAAAGATCATAATCAAGTAGTCGGTGAGGGAGTGGTTCATGATTTCTATTACTTTTTGAAAATTAGATAGTTTAAGAGAGAGGAAGATTTGAACTCTAGATTGATCCATTGGAAACACCAAAAAATACTTTTTTTTGGTAAACATCAAACTTTCATAAACTGAACAAAAACAATTACATTAGAATTCGGAGGATATATCCTTTCATAGTACAACCCCGAGTTATCATAATACAACAACATACATAAGTCCACAGATGGGCTATCAAAAATCATAAAGTCCTAATCAAAATCACCACCTCTTCTAGCCATAGCATCAGTGCACTTGTTAGCTTCACGAAAATAATGACTCATCTTTAGTTGAGAAATTTGGTTAATGAGAGTCTTGCAATCCATTATAAGACAAGCATGTTGTATATTATTGTTATACTCTTCAGTATCCCAACCAAGCACAATTCTTGGACCAATTTCAATTTATACTGCCAAAAGATTCAAACTAATCCACAACAACAACCCACCGGAAAAATACTAACTATTTAACCTATTGAATCTTGGCATGATTTTATTACTAATATTTCACTTTAATTAATAACGAATTGTGTAGGTACACAATACACCTGCCTAAAGAAAGAGTTTAGATCCTATCAAAAAAGAAGAAGAAAGAGTTTAGAACATTAATAATAGCATAACTAATAGTAATGATAATAATAATTTATAAATTGTTAGTTTAGTTCATTATTATTTTTTGTATTGTTGATCCTGTATTAATCATATTCATTGTTACCACAGTTTGTAAGATCAATTATCAAATAAATAAAAATTTTAATTTTAAATTCTTGAAATTTTTGTTACTAGAGTTTTAGTTGGAATAGAATTTCAATCAAGTAGTGCTTCGAGTACTACAAGTTTTTCTACATTGAGCTTTCAAATTAATGCGTCATCAATCACAAAAAGGCACTTCAAATATTCATTTATGAGACAATTGAAACCTATTAATCACATTCATTTCCACATTAGTTTGTAAGTTTTATATAGTAAAACTTGTCATACATTTAGCATTTTCCATTTCAATTTATTGGAACTTGAATAAACTATCACATTATCAATTCATGAGGTTTGTGGGATATTTATTATCGGTTCATGATGTTTATGGGGTAATTCATGGATAGAGAACCATGACTTCTAAAACTTAATTATTATTATTATTATTATTATATATTATGTGAAATAGAATAATTTTATTCGGAATAGGACAAAAACATTACATCCTGGGTCACCAGGTTCTCAATACAACTTGGTGTCTCTTCTACCCAAGCATGCAAAGACGTTAAGCCTATGGCATACTATGCTAACGTGTGGGCTACTTTATTTCCAATGCGTGGTGCATGACTGAACTGGACAAAGCGGAACCTGTAGAGATGGGACAAGGCACCAACTATGATATTAGCTGTGGAAGAGGGTGGGTCGGTAAGGCGAAGCATTGCATTCATGACTACTAGCGCATCACTCTCAAACACGCAGTCCCTGATCCCTATATCCCAAGCAAACTCAACTGCTTCCTCCATCGCCTTAGCTTCCACCTCGAGAGCACCCAATGGAGCTGTGAACTTCTTACTCAAAGCCACCACAGCTGCACCATGGTGATCTCGGATAACTATTCCGACATCGGTCTCCTTCTATTGTTCAAAAGTCGCACCATCCATATTCACTTTGTACCAGGGAGGCTTAGGGAGCTGCCACATTTCTTCCACAGATTCTCGATAAGGTCGAACTTCATGGTTGGCTATCAAATAGTCCTCCAAGTAATTCTTTGTCCACCGAGCAAGTACAGAGGCCAACTTTCTACTCTTCCCATGCCGGACCTCATTCCGGTTTGTCCAAATACCCTACACCGTCGTGATCATCAACCCGATATCCTCCTCCGACCACTTTTTTACATTTCGACCATACCATAGCAGATCCAAGAACTCGAGGCAGTTATCCATGGTATTATCCTTAACAAGACCCACTTCATTCCACACCTCCTTAGCACGATGACAATGCCAAAGCAAGTGACTCGTTGTTTCCTATGCATTTCCACATGCCTCACACTTGTTGTCTTGTGCTACTTGACGACGAAACAGATTAGCTTTCATGGGAAAGATGTTCCTGCATGCCCTCTATGTGAAGTTCCGAATTTTGTTTGGAACTCGCAAGCGCCAAATGAACTTCCAGAATTCCTTCATACATGTAGCGTTAGAGCTTTCCTCAGGTATTGGGTCACTCCTTTCTTGCAAAGTAACCTTATATGTTGACTTCACCGTAAATTTTTCGGAAGAGGTAAGAGCCTAGATAAAGCGATCATCAGGCAAAGTTGGGCTCAGAGCAATGGAGAGGATAGACTCTACATCCAAAGGCAAGAAGTTGCGTTGAAGGGCCTCCAAATCCCACTCCTCTTTCCAGTGGTCAATAAGTGTGGACACTAGCACGTCAGAGCCAACTTCTGGGCAAGGTGTGACTACTTGGTAGGTAGAGGATAGTGGGAGATATAATATGAAATATATAACATATTATGCGCCAAGGAGTAAATCTAGTATCGTAACTATTTTCACAATTTTGTCACTTGTTCACATGGCGACTTGTAAGCGATGAAATTGTGGATTCATCATTTTTTTCCACCACTTACATCTCGTCACGTAGACAAATTGTAAAAATTGTTGTGGTAGAAAACTTACTACATCATGAAACTTGTTCCTTAATTAGGTCATCTTCTTTATTGGGTTCAAGCCTATTCAACGGGATTGCATTGTCAACATTTGAAAGTGATATGCCCCCCTGCATTAAATTCAAAATTTTCCAACCCTTAGACCACGGCTCAATTGCCCTTCGTGTGCTATACGTTCAAGCCTATTCAATGGGCTTGTATTGTCAACATCTAAAAGTGATATGCTCCCATTGCATTAAATTCAAAATTTTCCAACCCTTAGACCACGGCCCAATTGCCCTTCGTGTGCTATACCATATACTGTACGTTCTCATCCCTGTCAGCTGTCATCTTAATTAGCACTGATTGATTTTTTTTTTTTAGATCATTATCAAAACACTAGGTGAGGGTCATGACTCGTGATTTCTATTACTAATTGATAATTTGATAGTTTAGAAGAGAAAGAGATAGAACATTATACATGTCCGTTAAAAATACTAGAAGATACTAATTATTTAAGTTACAGGACTCATTTTAATACTAATATTTCACATTACACCTGCCTAAAGAAAGAGTTTAGATCAGGAATAATAGCACAACTAATAGTAATCATAATAATAATATATAAATTGTTAGTTCATTAATATTTTTTATATTGTTGATCTCGTATTAATCATATTCATTGTTAAAGTTTATAAAATTTTAATAATAAAATTATCATCATATTTATATGCGCTTTGCAGTCTATATTTTCAGGTACTACTTACAGCGACAAACCAATCCAAAGAACAACAGAAAAATCACCAAAAGAGCAAGAATTCCCACTGAAATGCACAAAAGGAGACAAAAAACAGAGCTGCCCAAAAAACTACTACCCCACAAGAACACACAATCCTGACCGTCCAATATCATCATCATCATCAAACAGGACATGCCCATCGTACTTCCGTTGGATCCACGAAGATCTACGGCACTGGAAGCACACAGGAATCACGAGGAAAATGGTGGAGCGGGCTCGCAAAACCGCGCATTTCAGGCTTGTGATCGTGAAAGGTAAGGCCTACGTAGAGAAATACAGGGAGTCGATACAGACAAGAGACATGTTCAGCTTGTGGGGCATTTTGCAGCTGCTAAGGTTGTACCCTGGGAGATTGCCTGACTTGGTACTCATGTTTGATTGTGATGATCGACCTGTCGTCCCATCGAACGACTTTCGGGGCCCAAATTCGGGCCCACCTCCATTGTTTCGCTACTGTTCGGATTGGTCGAGTTTGGATATTGTGTTTCCTGATTGGTCTTTTTGGGGCTGGTATGTAAATCAATCGTGCTTACCTTTCGATTGCCATTGGTCGAGTTTGAAATATGATCATCTTCATTTCATGGTATAAATGTTATTTCTTAAAACTAATAGTAATAATATACCAAGTGATAAAGAGAATGAGTTAATTTAAGAGGGCAATTTTTGGGGAGAAATTTTACATAGGTATGACTCAATTTTGTTAGGGCTGAGATCAATATAAAGCCATGGAAAAGTGTGTTGGAGGACATACAACAAGGCAACACAAGAACCAAATGGAAGGATAGAGTACCCTATGCTTATTGGAGAGGGAATCCAAGTGTGTCTCCAACTAGAAATGACCTTTTGAAGTGCAATGTCTCAGACAAAGATGACTGGAACACTCACCTATATATTCAAGTTAATATACATTCTTCTTGTTTACTCACAGATGTTGATCATTCTCCTACATATATATGTTGCAAAAAAAAATTGATGCGCTCTAATTTCAGGACTGGGTGCAAGAATCTAAACAAGGTTACAAACAATCAAATTTAGATGATCAATGCACTCACAGGTAGTTATAAAAACAAAATCGAAGAACAATTTTATTTCCATTTGAACTATTCTCTTTTTTCCTCTTTTTAATTGAGAAAAGTGTGCTTTGTGCCAGATATAAGATTTATATAGAGGGATGGGCATGGTCTGTAAGTGAGAAGTACATTTTAGCATGTGACTCAATGACATTGCTCATAAGGCCTCATTATTATGATTTCTTCATTAGAGGAATGGTGCCATTGGAGCACTACTGGCCCATTAGGGACAGTAGCAAGTGCACCTCTCTCAAGTTTGCTGTGGAATGGGGCAACAATCACACACAAAAGGTCTCTCTCTCTCTCATTTTCAAAATGTTTTCACTAAGGGTTGTGCATCCACCACTCCAGCAAGTTGGTTAGATTGAAAAATCTATGATGATATATATAAAATCAAATCATTTGACTTTTGGTTAATCTTATAATATTATGTCAAATTGGCTTTTAAAGCCTAAATTTTTTTGACATTATTGTTCTAATATATATATATATATATTGTTTTTGAGGACTAATGTATATATTTTTAATAGAATTTTATTTTTATTTCATGTTTAAACCTTTTATTAATCTTACTACATTATATTAATATGTAATTCTGTATACAAATGCAATAAATACCTAATGAAAGAATATAAAGTTCCACAATGAATACAAATTCTCTAGACTACTTTTTGTGTTTTAATGTATATTCCATGCACAACTTGTCATGCATTTGTTTGTCTTTCTTTATAAAACAGCCAAAGCTTATGTGGGAAAAAACAAACCAAATACATGACGAGTTATAATTAGTGAAATACAAAAAATGGTACAGAGGATTTGTATACCCCTATATTTACCTTTTAAGTTTTCAAAAATGTTTTTGCTTTTTTCACTAATTTAAATTCATGTTAACAAAATCATTTATTATATTTTCAACTGTTATGATTTTTCTAAACTTAGCAGGCTCAAGCCATAGGAGAGGCAGCAAGCAACTTCATACAGGAGGATCTAAAGATGGACTACGTATATGACTACATGTTTCATTTGTTAAATGAATACGCAAAACTCTTGAAATTCAAACCATCTATACCTCGAAGAGCAGTTGAGCTATGTTCAGAAATGATGGCTTGCCCAGCTAAAGGTACATGGGAGAAATTCATGGTTGAGTCCATGGTTAAGTCTCCTAGTGATTTAACCCCATGCACCTTGCCTCCTCCTTATGATCCTTCGTCACTACAAGGTTTTCTTGAGAGAAAGGATAAATCCATAAAGCAAGTGGAAATGTGGGAAAATAAGTATTGGAAAAATCTAAAAAGAAGCAATAAATGCATTTTTTTGTGTTTCAACTTTCTTTAAATGTTAGGATTATTTTAATAAAGAAAAAACAAAAGTAATAGTATTTGTAATTTATTTCCACATTAATTATATAGGTTAATTTTTTACCATAAATGTTCACTCATTAATGTTTTATATTTGAGAATTAAAACCTATTAAACTCACATCTTAATGTTCCTAATTATATATCTCTATGTTTCCTCAAAAAAAAAAAAAAAAAAAGAGCTTATTGGTAGCAGATTATCTAAAATAGGTAACCAAACACCCAAAAACCATCCACATCAATATACCCATCAACTTACTCATACTCATACCCATTTAAGCTCAATGGTGACCTATATTTGGGGATAGGAAATTTGATGTTGGTGAAAAGGAAATCGGTTACCTAAAATACGAAAAGTAACAAATAGGGAAAAAATTATAGTTAAACTGTTAAAATTACTCTAAAGTAGCAACCCAAAATGAATAGTAAAAAAATTTATGGTAGTGGACATTTAAATGCATGTTTATTTAGGAATTTATGACCCAATATTAAATTTTGTAAGTATTTTTTTAAGGGGAAATTAATGGATAATGACTAAATGTAATTAATGAAGGTTAGAGGAGTCATTTTAATCTTACTCGTGTATGTTAAATATGTTTGGCTCCAAACATATTTGAAGCTTTGGGCTCCAAGCCTCCAACCAGGAGTGGGAAAATAACATGTACCATGTCATGTGTAATGTACATGATAATGACAAATGTCAACTTTCTATTAGTGGTTGGAGCCCAAGGTTTGAAGCAAAACTTTGTTCATTGTTATATGTAGTGACAAATAGACACTTGTCATTATTTTGTGCAACTATCAGTTTTGATATCCAACTTTTATAATATATACTAGTCTATAATTAGTGCAATGCACAAGAAATGTTTAATATAATATCATTTTGGGTAAATTATAAAGTTGGTCCCAATTTTTTACACCATATTTTAATTTAGTCCCTACCATTATCCTTGAATGAAAAAAGCTGACGTGTCAGAACAATAAAAGAAAAAAATTAATACCACATCAATTGCCAACTTTACCACCAAGTCAATTTAAAAAAAAAAAATAACCAAATTAAAATCTACACACGAGAGATAAGTTTGGGGAAACTAATAGGTTCTAAAATCCCTAAAATCCATCTCTGCTCCCTCATCTCCATTAAATCCCTGAAGTTGCAGATCAAAGAGGCTGTCGTGGCCTCCGAGGTTGTGGCTGTACTGTCAGTATGGTTCCTCTTTTTTCACTTTCAAATGTTATAGGGCCCGTTTGGTCATAGAGTTTAAAAAGATGTGAAAACTGTGGTTTAAAAAGTATTATTGAAAAACGTATTTTTAGTGTTTGTAAAAAAAAAAAAAAAGTGTTTGGTATCATGGTTTAAATAACATATTTCATTGTTAAAAAATATAAATATGTGTTTGGTATGTGTGTTTAATTTTGTGAAAAAAGCTAATCAAAAATAAATTTTTTTTAATCAAGAGAGATGAAGATTGTACTTGACTTTGTGGATTTGGCGTGAACCTTCAGAAGAGAGGAGACAAGATGGAAAAAAAAGCTGACTAGGTGAGCCCATTTTACTGTTTAAATAATTACTTAATTGCCACTCAAAACTAGTTTTTATTGTTTAAAAAGAGGTTTGAGGTGATTTCAAAATAGGCATTTCAAAACATGATTTTTTGAACAACGTATTTCCAAACATTGAGAGCAAAGATAGTCCACCAAACACTGTGTTTTGATTTTGGACACTAGTGTTCAGTGTTTAAACACTGAACACTAGTGTTTAAACTATTTGACCAAACGGCGCCTATTTCTTAGTTATACATTTCAAATGTTTCACTTTCGTCGCTGTTGTGTTGCGCCTTTTTTTTTTTTTTTTCCCACGACATTTCTCAATCACTGTTGATTTATCATGTTTATGCTTTAATAAAGCTTGGTTCCTCTTTTTCACTTTCAAATGTTTTATTTCTGAGTTATACATTTCAAATGTTTCACTTTCGTCGCTGGTGTGTTGCGCCTTTTTTTTTCCCACGACATTTCTCAATCACTATTGATTTATCATGTTTATGCTTTAATAATGCTTTTAAATAATGCAATCTACGTGAATCTTGCTTGGAATTGTCTCAGTGAAACTCTTGCCTTCCCATCTTCATTTAGTGGGAATATAAAAAGAATTTCATTTTCGATTTGTGCACCTTCCTACGCATCTTTTGTTGTGCCCAGCTGGCAAAACATTCATCAACATTCATATGCTATCACTGCCAGCATAATATCTACTAACTCTTGCCTTCCCATCTTCATTTAGTGGGAATATAAAAAGAATTTCATTTTCGATTTGTGCACCTTCCTACGCATCTTTTGTTGTGCCCAGCTGGCAAAACATTCATCAACATTCATATGCTATCACTGCCAGCATAATATCTACTATCCAACCAAGTAGTCATATTCAATCGAGTAATTTTTCCTATCGATTTACTAACTATGACTATAATTGCAGATTGGCTGGAACTTCCAGGCACTTTGATTCTTCTTTTTAATTTCCCAAATTTATCTCCCGTGTGCAGATTTTAATTTTTTTTTTTTTTTTTTTTAACTATGTGGCAGTATAGTGGCATTTGATGGGGCATATAAAATAATTTTTTATTGTTCCGTTGGACACATTAGCTTTTTCCATTTAAGAGATAATAACAAGAACTAAATTGACACAACACTAAAAATGTTATAGACCAAATTGACACAATCAAAAGTTTAGGAATTAAATTGAAATTCGGTGTAAATAATAGGGACTAACTTTGTAATTTACCTTATAATTTTTTTTTTTTCTAAATATAAAATTTGATAACTATGATAGTCACTATTTAGGATTTATTATAATTGTGGTTGAAAATGGAATTCAATACTCTTTTTTAGAGAGTTTCAACTTATAGCATCCACTCCTAATGATAACTTTTTATCATCAAACCAAGACACCAATCAGTTTTTTGTGTAGGCGGGGATTGAACCCTAAATCTCTTATACAACTATTAGAGACTTTACCAGTTGAGCTAACTAAAACCCACAGGAATTCAATACTCTACCATTAGGAATTTATTATAACTATATACTGAATAATATATTTACCATCAAAATAAGATATGATGTGTAAAGTTTCTAACGAAGGATTTAAATATCAAATGAAATATGATATGCAAAGATTTATGTGGCAAATTATTATCAAATCAATCAAAATTCAAATGTTTTCAATTTTATATAAGGAAATATTAATGAATGCCCTAAGGGCATTTGTTAGTGAACTATTTTAAATGTTAGGATTATTTTAATAAAGAAAAAACAAAAAGTAATAGTATTTGTAATTTATTTCCATGTTAATTATATAGGTTAATTTTTTACCATAAATATTCACTCATTAATGATTTATATTTGAGAATTAAAACCTTATTAAACTCACATCTTAATGTTCCTAATTATATATCTCTATGTTTCCTCAAAAATAAAATAAAAAATCTCTATGTTTGTTTTTATTCATTCATGCTTTTTAGAGTATTGGTAGCAGCTCCTCCAAAAAGATGGGAAAATAAAAACGTATTGGTAGCAGATTATCTAAAATATGAGAAATTATATAGTCCTCTAATGGACCACGTCATTTGTTTACCATTCCACTAAAAGACTCTTACTTGTTTAAAATTGTTGAGTCAATAATTAATTTTTATTTTAAATTTTTTTTTAACTCAGTAATTTTAAACAGATGAGAGTCTTTTAGCGGAATAGTAGACCACGTCACTTGTCCACCATGAAGACTTTATAATTTCTCCTAAAATAGGTAACCAAACACCCAAAAACCACATCAATAAACCCATCAACTTACTCATACTCATACCCATTTAAGTTACATTGGTGACCTATATTTGGGGATAGAAATTTCATGTTGGTGAAAAGGAAAGCGGTTACCTAAAATACAAAAACTAACAAATAGGGAGAAAATTATAGTTAAACTGTTAAAATTACTCTAAAGTAGCAAACCAAAATGAATGGTAAAAAAATTTATGGTAGTGGACATTTAAATGCATGTTTATTTAGGAGTTTATGACCCAATATTAAATTTTGTAAGTATTTTTTTAAGGGAAATTAATGGATAATGACTAAATGTAATTAATGAAGGTTAGAGGAGTCATTTTAATCTTACTCTTGTATGCATCTTTACTTTTACAAAATATTGCACATGTTATTGTTATAGCATAAGGTTTGGCTCCAAACATATTTAAAGCTTTGGGCTCTGAGCCTCCAACCACTAGTGGAAAAATAACATGTTGGATAAAGACTCACTTAATTGGCTAGATTAAGTGAGTCATGTGTAGTGTACATGATAATGACAAATGTCATCTTTTTATTAGTGGTTGGAGCCCAAGGTTTGGAGCAAAACTTTGTTTATTGTTATATGTAGTGACAAATGGACAGTTGTCATTATTTTGTACAACCATCATTTTTGATATCCAACTTTTATAATATATACTAGTTTATAATCAATGCAACGCACAAGAAATGTTTAATATAATATAATTTTTTATTTTGTTTAAATATAAAATTTGATAATTATGATAGTCATTATTTAGGATTTATTATAATTGTGGTTGAAAATGGAATAAATACTCTACAATTAGGAATTTATTATAACTATTTACTAAATAATATATTTACCATCAAAATAAAATATGATGTGTAAAGTTTCTAATGAAGGATTTAAATATTGAATGAAATATGATGTGCAAAGATTTATGTGGTAAATTATTATCAAATTAATCAAAAATCAAATGTTTTCGATTTTATATAAGGAAATATTAATGAATGCCCTAAGGGCATTTGTTAGTAAACTATTTTAGGAAAATTTTTATGGGAAAGGAGAAAAACAATTAATGTTTTGACAACCTTTTCAATTTCTCATAAAAGTGATAATTTTTTTTTTCTAAAATAACTTATTAACAACTACTCTAAGGGCATTTGTTAACATGATCATTATATATATATATATATATATAATTAGATGGTAGATTATAGATATCATATTAGATTACTCCATTGTTTTGCTTGAGCACTAAATGTCTTTTGGCTTAAAAAGTTAAAAAAAATAATAATAATAATAATCAAAGCTTTTAATCACAAGAGACAAAATAGGAATCTTTTTAGTAATCCATGATAAAAAGTTCAAACCAAATGAACGGCTTTACATTTATTGTCACATTAAATAAACAATTTTACATTTATTATTATATTAGTTTGTAAGTTTTATACAGTAAAACTTATAGTTTATTTTGCATTTTTCTTATTAGAAAGTCTATTGGGCACAAAATTTAGCAAAAAAAAATTAAAAATAAAAATAAAAAGATGAATTTGTACAAAGAAGTGATTATTAATAAACCATTATCACTCTTTCAAATCAAGAAGATAAAATTCGAGGTGGTTGTTAATGTATATGGCAGGGGAACTTATTTTCATTCAATTTTCTTGTTTTCGTCACAAAGCAAAAAAATAACATAAAATAAAAATCCACAACCCAACTATTACATATGACTATATTATGAACACATAATTGAAACTAAAAACATAGGTTTAAACTTTTAAATTACAAATTAATAACAATATATAGCATAAATTCATGCTATTTAGAAAATGGAAATGCTAGCGAATGCCCTTAGGACAATGGTTAACAATCCATTTGAAGAATGTTTTTATGAGAAAGAAAAAAAATATAATTAATATTTTGATAGTTTTTCCATTTCCCATAAAAGTGGTGTCAAAACTTTCTTAAAATGGATTGTTAACTATTACCCTAATGGCACCCATTAGCATGACCTGAAAGTGGAAATGATAACAAATGTCCTTAGGACAATTATTAAACATAAACATTATATTGTTATACTGTTATACAATAATAACTTATATTGTTATACATAAACATTAATTGTCAACGTTTCTCCACTTCCCTATGTTTACATCAGTTATCATGTTGATCCTTGTTGACATTTTCAAGATCCATGGACAAAAATATAACATACTTATCTAACCCAATCACAATCTCACATTAAATAAGTTAGCATGCAAGCATACAATCAAATTTGGCATAACCTTCCATTAGGATGTTATTATAGTCTTAAGAATAAAAATAAAATAAAATAAATGATAAAGTTATAATAATAAACATTATATATATATATATATATGTAGACACACGTGTGTTTAGAGGGCTTTCTATTTTCGTTTCAATTATTATTTGTTTTTGTGTAATGAGTTTTATGAATTTATATGTTATAGGTATATTTGAAAAGAAAGAGATTATCCTACGATACATTCTAATGAAACCTCTCTCTAATAATAAGCACGTGTTCTTTCTTTTGAAAAATAATATACTATCAACCAAATGTTAGGAGTATTTTGTAAAATAATAATATTGTGTGGTCATTTCTCAGTGTCTACTGGAAGAGATGGACCTCCATCACTATTTTCATCTTCTCATTTGTTAGCATCTCCCTCCATTGGATTTGGATTCAAAAGGCAAGTCCCTCCCAAGTAAGTTTGTTTATATGTCTGTTAGTCTTTGTTTATTAACACAATTAATGATAATAATAAAAATAAAAATAAAAGCTCCTTTGTTCCACCAGCATTCTTTCAAAATTGATTTGCTTGCTACATATTTTTGAAAGTGATATGAGCATTGAGTGGGGTTTTGTTTCTTCTTTATTATAATTATGGAGGTGTGGGGCATTGGTGACCATCCATTTTTATTTATTTATTAAATAGGGATGTTTGGGAGCTATTACAAATGTTTTCTTGGTTGGTGACCATCCTTGTTCGTCAAAACTTTGCACAAAAATTAGATTCACTACTTTTTTGCTACACAAAAAATTAGATTCACTTTTTTTTTTTTGCTAAGAAAAATTAGATTCACTTTAGATGTGTCATTCTGCATAACTTTCATGACCAAGTCAAGAGTTTATGGCAATCATAAACCAAAAGCCTTTATCGATTCTTGTGGTTATGATCAATGCTGGTTAGGCACACCCTTTATAGCCATATTTTAAGGCGAAAATAGCCAAATACCATATTTTGGCAAAATTTGTCGCAAACTAGCACTGTTTCGAAATATTTAGCAATTTACAAAATTTTTAGTACTCAAGTTCTACAAAATCAAGTTCTAAATAGTACTCGAGTTCAGTGAACTCAAGTTCCTAGTAAGTTGCCAGCGTGGCACTACTGACCTGGAATTTGTGTAATTAAAAAAATAATGTAGTACTCGATATTACTGAGATCGAGTACTTCTTTATAGTACTCGAGCTTCATACAGTCGAGTACCTTTTTTTTTTTTTTCCTACTTTTCATATAGTCGAGTTCTTTTCTATCTCTCTGTCTTACGTAGAGGCACTCTTCTTCTTCTTCTTTTCTTCTTTTTCTTCTTTTTTCTTTTTTTTAATCTCCCGTAGGAACTCACTCTTGCNAAAATAAATGATAAAGTTATAGAGTTACTAATTAAAGTTACACAATATACCACTGAATGTGATGAAAAAATGACCCAGCAAAATTTTAGCTTGTGAAATGGTGGAGCCTATAATTGGATTTGACGTAACTATCTTATTGAAATACTCATTATAACTATCTTTATTCAATCATTAATCAAAGAAGGTGCAAACCTCCATCAAAACTTATTAAAGTATTGCTAATTGAAGTCGCCAGAGAAATCAGTAAAATAGAAGGCGTATGCCAAACACACCAAAAAAATATCTTTACTTTCTTCTGAATGCTCCCAAATTTTTTTTCACTTTCTCCATCACCACCATATTCTGGAAAAGGTTTTTAAAAAAAATCAATCAATCAAAACCATTTAAGCACGAAAGACCACACCCCCATACCACCCGGCCAGTCCAAAACCACAAAGTGTTGCCATGGATGGTAGATCGAAGATATTAAAATCTCCTTTCTCTCTCTTCCCACAGTTTTGGAATTTAAACATTTGATTGATAACATAATTTGATAATTTAATATGTAATTATTCATAATTTAAACATTTGATTATACTCAATATTATT
Source organism: Quercus suber (assembly GCF_002906115.3). NCBI lineage: Eukaryota > Viridiplantae > Streptophyta > Magnoliopsida > Fagales > Fagaceae > Quercus > Quercus suber. Next base: position 273,773 of record NW_027070179.1, read on the forward strand.
GATAACATAATTTGATAATTTTCCTCAAACATAGCATTTGATTTTAGTATGAAATAGATATTTATGAAATGTACATGAAAAAGATTCACATACACATTATACACACACATATATTTATTTATTTATTTATATATTTCACATGCACTGGACATGATAATAATGTACATGTTTGAATAACATAATCATAGTTTCTCAAAAAAAAAAAAAAGAATAACATAATCATAAATATAAATATAAACATTATATATATATATATATGTAGACACACGTGTGTTTAGAGGGCTTTCTATTTTCGTTTCAATTATTATTTGTTTTTGTGTAATGAGTTTTATGATTATATGTTATAGGTAATTTGAAAAGAAAGAGATTATCCTACGATACATTCTAATGAAACCTCTCTCTAATAATAAGCACGTGTTCTTTCTTTTGAAAAATAATATACTATCAACCAAATGTTAGGAGTATTTTGTAAAATAATAATATTGTGTGGTCATTTCTCAGTGTCTACTGGAAGAGATGGGCCTCCATCACTATTTTCATCTTCTCATTGTTTAGCATCTCCCTCCATTGGATTTGGATTCAAAAGGCAAGTCCCTCCCAAGTAAGTTTGTTTATATGTCTGTTAGTCTTTGTTTATTAACACAATTAATGATAATAATAAAAATAAAAATAAAAGCTCCTTTGTTCCACCAGCATTCTTTCAAAATTGATTTGCTTGCTACATATTTTTGAAAGTGATATGAGCATTGAGTGGGGTTTTGTTTCTCTTTATTCATAATTTTTGGCATTAGTGGATCACTCTTGCAAGTCAAAGAAACTTGTCAAGTCAAAAAAAAAAAATGGCAAGCATTTATGGCCAAAGAAAATAAGCATGAATTTGGTTTGCAAGTTGTTCCTAGCCATCTTCTTTGGCAATTCATGAGGAACATTTAATGCAGGCTCTTGCATTTCTTCACACATGAAACTTCTTGAATATCATGCATCTTCCTGACATAGGCATGCAAGCCATTTAATGGTTTGTTGGCTAATGTCAAGCCACTAAGTTTGACTATTCAATCCATTCCAACAGAAACAAAAAATAGAAAAAAAAAATACTTGACTGAACTAAGCTCTAGTACTATAAAGAGATACTCGATTTCAGTAATATCGAGTACCACATTTTTTTTTTTTTTAATTATACAAATTCCAGGTCAACAATGCCACGCTAGCGACTCACTAAGAACTCAAGTTCACTAAACTCAAATACTATTTAGAACTCGATTTAGTTGAACTCGAGTACTAAAAAAGTGGTAGATTGCTAAATATTTCCGAAACAGTACTAGTTTGCCACAAATTTTGCCAAAACGTAGTATTTGACTATTTTCACCCATATTTTAAAGTACTCACATCTAAAATTCTAAAATTTAATTATATTTAAATTAAAAATATACTTTTTTTTTCTATTTTAACTTTCCAATTTTTTCTTCTTAAAATAAAAACACATATCCACTTTTTAAAATGTATCCTATACCCCACTTCTTATTTTTTTACTCATTTAAAATATTAATTATCAGTTTTCCCCCCTCCCCTCAACTGCCTAGATTATTTGACTATAAATATATATTGAATTACTTATTTTACCCTCCAATTAAATTTTCGTTCGCACAACCTCTAATAGGAAATTCGAGTTTTTTTTTTTAAACCTTTTCTTTATAGGATTTAAAAAAATATATTTTTTCATCTATTTAGGGGAGGTCATTATAAATAATTTTCATTTTAGGGGAGATAAATGTAATAACAAATAATCTTAGAGGAGGTCAGTGTAATTTTTCTAGAAAAATAATATGACTAGTCTAGTGTGAAAGTTTGTGTGTGTGTGTGTGTGTGTGTGTGAATATTGGTTAGACTCACTCTTAACTCTTTTTTTATAATTCAATCTTAACTCTTAAGTCTAAAGAAAGAGTTAAAAGCCCTCATGATATAATTTAAATATGTATTTTTATTTGTTTCAATAGAAAACTTTTTGTGAAAATAGTTTTTCATGTTTTCCAGTGTTTAGTAACATCAGAAAATATTAGTAAAAAGAAAATTATCTTTGGTTAATGGAAAACCCTTATTAAAAGTATGACTTATTTTTTAGAGATTTTTTTTTGCTAAATTTTTTTAAAAAAATAACTTTATTTCATGCCACGCTAAATAAAAGAAATTAAGAGGCAATATGGAAACTATTAAAAACAACTCTATCTCATTTTGAGGTCACTACCAAACATAGGAAAATAAGATAGATTTCTAAAAAAAAAATTTGAAAAATTACTCATTTTTTTAGAAAACATTAATATCAAAACAAACGGAGCTTAATAATTCAATCCTTAACATATGTAATATATTTCTTTAATGACCTTCATAATTGAGTGGCATCTTGGATTAAACCGTAGTACTAAAAGAGGAATTAGCACCATTGTGTAGACTAAACCTTTTGCTTAAAGAAGTTTTTGATTCCGTTTTGCTAAAAGAATTTACCAATAATCATGTGGTGTTCTTTTCTTTTTTTGAGAACAAATGATGTGTTGTTTTAAACTTTTAATCAACGTATAAGCAGATTAATAATTCAATCCTTAACATATGTAATATATTTCTTTAATGACCTTCATAATTGAGTGGCATCTTGGATTAAACCGTAGTACTAAAAGAGGAATTAGCACCATTGTGTAGACTAAACCTTTTGCTTAAAGAAGTTTTTGATTCCGTTTTGCTAAAAGAATTTACCAATAATCATGTGGTGTTCTTTTCTTTTTTTGAGAACAAATGATGTGTTGTTTTAAACTTTTAATCAACGTATAAGCAGATTTGGTATCTTCCTACCTAAATTGTAGTGTGAAATGCAATAAACTTATTCAATTTTAATATAAATAACATAGACAAATAATGTCACAAAATCTTATGTAGCAAAATATTACGAAACAAATCAGAAGGCAAACGTCTTCAATTTTATATATATATAAATATATATATATATATATATATTATTATAGATTATTATTGTAGACAAGATGATAGTTTAAAGATAATATATAAGAATAATACTAGAGATATAAATTATTTTACAAAAATTTTTATAAACTACTGATGTGGTGAGTGATTATTAGTAAATGAAAAATTGATATTAATGATGGGTTTAGATAAAAAACAATTAATAAGAAGTTGGCCACATTAACATTTTGTAAAAATGTTGTAAAATGATTTGTGACTATAGCAATACTTATTATATAATATTAGCCCTTTTTTTTTTTTTTTTTGCATGAGCACCAAATTTCTCTTACCTTTTAAAAAAAGAAATAAAAATCCAAAGCTATTAATCACAAGTGGCAAAATAGGAATCTTGCAATTTCCTTCCGTTCTCTTCCATTTTTAGTTAGATGTGAAACACAACACATGATATTTATTTTAAATGCGATGTATCTTACATTTAAATTAAAAAGAGAAAAAAATTAAAAGATTCGATCAAATAAGATACTATGCCGTGGTAATTAAGCAATACATCAAAATTCTTTTTTTGAGAAACAAGCAATACGTCAAAATTCAAGCCAAATGGACAGCCTTGTTAGAAAGTCTAGTGGCCACAGATTTTAGAAGAAAAGTAAAAGAAGATGAATTTGGATAAAGAAGTGATTCTTATAATAAACCATTATCACTATTTCAAGTCAGCAAGGAGATAGAAATTGAGGTAGTTGTTAATCCAATGGATATGGGAACTAGCGTTCATTCGGTTTTCTGGTTTTGGTCACAAGGAGCTCCATTGTGTGGTTATTTTTCGATGTCTCCTGGGAAGAGATGGGCCTCCACAACTATTTTCGTCTTCTTTTCTGTTATCAGCTTCGTCTATTGGATTGACAAGGTAAGTCCCTCCCAGGCTAGCTATTATACTCCCATGTTTGTTTGTTTTTCTTTGCTTATTAACATAGTTAATAACAACCTCTTTTTCTTTTTAAAAGTTATAGAGGTGTTTAACGTGGTTGTTGACCATAACCTTCGTTACAGTGCATGTCCAGAGTTTTCTCATTTTCTGAAGCCATAAACCAAAAGCCTGTATGATTATTGGGGTCTATATTGATCAAGCCACTCTTGATAGTCATGTCCTAAATCACTCACATCTCATCTTTATATTTAAACAAAAATCTACTTTTTCTCTATTTTATTTTTAACTATCAACTTTTTAAAATATATCCTATATGCTATAATCCTCTTTTCATTTTTTTTTAAGTTGTTCTATTAAATATTCATTATTAGTTTTTTTGCTTTTTTTTCCTCAAATTAAACAAAAACATCAACTTTTACCCTATTCTGGCAAGTTTGGGCCGTTTGGCCACCCAACACCCATATCGGCCGACAACGATGACTACCGACGACCAAAGTCAACCATTGCTTTGACAAGTAAAGAGAGAAAGAGAAAGAGACCTTGGGTTTTGGGATAGAAAGGGAGGAAGAAAATACAAATTATTATTTAAAAAATGGTTAAAAGGTACAAGGGTAATGAGTCATGACTATTTTTATAATGACTAATGGGTAATGACTATTTGAATCTATCTATTAAATTCCATTATTACTAAGACTAAGTATATTGAGAACAACTGTAGCATTTTTATCAATTTGCTGATTGGAAACTAGTGGGATGCAATATGGTTTTTAGGTGACATGCAGTGATTTGACTAGAAAAATAAAGGCAAATTACACTAACTGAGGTTTTTCATTATCATACGTTGCTTTTTTTTGTTTTCTTTCTAGTTTAAATTAAGAAACCCACTTTTTTTTAAATGCAAATTATTTACGCAGACTTCTCTTTTATAAAATTATAAAATTATATACATATATATATATATATATATATAGGGTTGGGTTCAAATTATACTTAGTATAATTCTAAATAATATTACACCACACAATAATTTGTTATAGAAGTCATATTTTGAAAATTTTACCGTTGAATTACATGTTCTATATGTTCTTAACATTCATGCCACTTGAATGTTATTTATCATTTAATCCATAAACTCATCTTTTATGCATTATTTTAAACTACAAAAACTTGAATTTAAACAATTAATTGATGACATGGCTATTAATCTTTAGTTACCTTGAAATTTTGCAAGTATGGAAAATATATAAAAACAATATAATCTAACGGTAGATTTGTCAAAAGTTACATCCAATTAAAAAATATTGAGCAATGTAATATATATATATATATATAACCCCCTCTGCCCCTAAATGACTGAAAAAGGGCTATAAACATCTTGAATTTTACATTCTACTTAATTGGGAGAGGGGGGGATGAGTGTAAGAACAAAAAAACTTTAGGAGATGTCATTATAATTTTCCCATAAAATAATATGGCTAGTGTTCTTTTGGTTAATATTGGTTATGCTCACTCTTAATATCTTGAGTCTAAAGAAATGATTGAAAGTCATGATATATTTTTATGTATGTATTGCTTTTAGATTCCAATCCCCAACATCAATTACATAATAATACTTTTTTTAATGGCCTTTGTAATTGAGTGGCATCTTGGACTAAGGAGAAATTAGTGCTATTTTGTAGACTTCTACACCTTTTACTTAAAAGAAAATTTTTTATTCCGTTTGGCTAATCAAGACTCATAACTCATAAGCTACACGCCATTGACAAACCTAGTAATTATTCGAGGCATATTCTCCAATATTTACAAGACTTTCAATATCGTGGACCTTGTGGGGGAAAGCTCAGTTTGAAAATTTTAATACATTGGTCCCCATTCAATTCGGCCAAATTTTGTTATACACTTGCTGTTACATGATTTGAAGGGGAGTGATGAGTAGATTTGGTAGCTTTCAACCTAAATTGTAGTTTGAAATACAATAAATTTATTCAATTCAATCTAAAGAACTATCTATTAACAATTTAACAGTCATAACTAGCTGAAACTAAACTTATAATTTGTGCTTTCTTTTTCGTTTAAAGAAAATAAGTATAATCTTTAATTTTCTCGGTTTTGCATTTTCAATTAGAATTTATATATTTTTCTTATATAATTTCTTCTTCTTTTTAAGTCTTTCATAACAGATGCCAACTTCTTTAGGACAATTGCAACCACAATAAGTCCTAAAAAGTCCCCTGCCCATGTCGAGTTCCAATTCAATTGCTCCAATTTGAACTCAACAATAACATGCCCAACCAATCACCCGGTGACAATTGAGAAAGAGGAATCATCCACTGTGGCATGTCCGGCTTACACCCAGTGGATCCACGAAGATCTACAGCCATGGAAGAGTACCGGAATCACAAGGGACATGGTGGAAAGGGCAAGAGTTCATGCAAATTTTAGACTTGTGATTGTGAAGGGAAAGGCTTATGTTGAGAATTATAGTAAGGCATTTCAAACTAGGGATGTCTTTACAATATGGGGAATTTTGCAACTTTTGAGGTTGTACCCTGGGAAGATACCAGATTTGGAGCTAATGTTTTGGTGTGGAGACTCGACCAGGATTAAAAAACGTGACCACCAAGGACTTAAAGCCAAGTCGGTGCCACCACTATTCCATTATTGTAACGATGATGAATCACTAGACATTGTCTTCCCTGATTGGACTTTCTGGGGTTGGTAAGTATCCTTCAAATTTAATTACAATTTGATTGCAAAAAGTTACTTGGAGGCTTGAGGCATGGGTGCTTTTGCTTAATGCAAAAGAGGATACCATGTATCCATCCCCGAATATAGGTGGTTTACATGTATCGAATATATGATATAGTAACTAGCTATATGTAGTAGGTTTTTCACAAGTGAACCTCATGTATTGTTGGGGTCTACAAATTTTGAGAAAACTGTCGTATGCAATGAAAATAGAAAATACTTCCTCCAAAAATAGGTGTATACAAAACTCCCTTTGCATGTATATTAACACACATACACTTGTAAATTTCGCATACTTATATTGTATCATGTATGTCCATATATAAGATGAGGTACTCATAAACAGTAAACTCACCCCATAGTAGTTTTGCAAGATGGTCCGACGTTATAATAAATGCTTTACTGATCTTTTCTTTTTTTTCTTTTTTCTTTTTTGAGAAAAAGCTTTACTGATCTAATTAAGTAAACTTGTAAAAAAGGTTATACTTGTTTTTTTCTTTTCTTTTTTTGTCATATGATTCAGCTTCTAACAGTGGTTATTATAAAATAATAATAATAATTATAACAGGGGTTGCACTCCTTTGTTTTCTCATGTGATTCATAATTACTTTTTTTTTTTTTTTAAATAATAATAATAATAATAATAATAATAATAATAATAATATATAATAATGTGGTTTATATTAGAATATTAGATTATCTATTTATATCTGATAATAGTAGGAGGACAAATAATTTTTTAATTGTTTGATTGGATCTAATTACACTTAAATAGTAATTTGCACTTCATTGCTCACACTTTTTTTTAACAAAAATTATTGTATAAATCTTCAAAATTTCATACCTATTAATCAATTTTTTATCCTAAATGCTGAAACATTAAATGTAACTCCTTAGAAAAGCTCTAAAATGTAAAAAGGTAAGTTCAAACCTATTAATCTAAGTACAAATAATTTAGTACAGTGAAAAAAATGTAGGCACAAGTTTACTTAAAGTTAGTTTGTGAAATAAAGTAATTTAATTTTGGTCATAATTTGGGTCAAATTAACTTGAGTTTTTTGCATTTTTAGCCAATGTAGGCTTAACCTATTAACACAATGTAGGCATGACTAACTTGCTCCTTCTAAGAAAATTTCCTGGCTCCGCCAATGACTATATGGATGTGCGTATGAATTTTTTTTTTTTTTTTTTCGCTTATCTCCGGCCCCCCTAGCTTGAAATCCTGCGTCCGTCCCTGCTTGGAGGCTTGAGGCATGGGTGCTTTTGCTTAATGCAAAAGAGGATACCATGTATCCATCCCCGAATATAGGTGGTTTACATATATCGAATATATGATATAGTAACTAGCTATATGTAGTAGGTTTTTCACAAGTGAACCTCATGTATTGTTGGGGTCTACAAATTTTGAGAAAACTGTCGTATACAATGAAAATAGAAAATACTTCCTCCAAAAATAGGTGTATACAACACTCCCTTTGCATGTATATTAACACACATACACTTGTAAATTTCACATACTTAATATTGTATCATGTATGTCCATATATAAGATGAGGTACTCATAAACAGTAAACTCACCCCATAATAGTTTTGCAAGATGGTCCGACGTTATATAAATGCTTTACTGATCTTTTCTTTTTTTTCTTTTTTCTTTTTTGAGAAAAAGCTTTACTGATCTAATTAAGTAAACTTGTAAAAAAAGGTTATACTTGTTTTTTTCTTGTCTTTTTTTGTCATATGATTCAGCTTCTAACAGTGGTTATTATAAAATAATAATAATAATTATAACAGGGGTTGCACTCCTTTGTTTTCTCATGTGATTCATAATTACTTTTTTTTTTTTTTTAAATAATTAACAAAAATTTTCCTTTGTTAGGCCTGAGCTCGATATAAAGCCATGGAGGACTACGTTGGAGGCCCTAAAAGAAGGCAATAAAAGGATCAAATGGAAAGATAGAAAACCCTATGCTTTCTGGAAAGGGAATCCATATGTGTCTAAAAAAAGAGAAAAACTTTTAAAGTGCAATGTCCCTAACAAAAATGATTGGAATGTTCGTTTATATATCCAGGTGAATTTCTTTATCAAATTCCTTGATTTTTATTTTAAGGACTATTCATACAATTGTAGTATGAGTGGTCAAGTTTAGTTATCCAGAACTTTTTGCAAAGAATATTTAATTAAAGAAAAGACATTAAATACTTGTACATCAAACAAGGTTGACTTAATACAATTTCAGGCTTAAAAGCAAAAATTTAAATGGGTCCTTTCATATTTAAGTTTCACTTAAATAATATTTTGTTTAGTAACCATCAATTTAGTAAATGTTTTATATTACAAATTTTTATTAACTGCTCATTATTCTTACTTTTAGCATGATTAATTCACTTGAGTGATGCTTGGGATATTATAAATTTTACTACATAAGTCTTACAAAATAATGTATCATCAATTAAAAAAATTCATTTATTCAAATTCATTTATTATATTGTTTAAGTAACACCAATCACATTCTTGCCTTATTAATTTGTAAGTCTTTTTATAATAAAATTTGTGGTAGTTTCACATTTTCTATTCACTTAATGGTGATTTGGTTGGATTTATATTAGTCTATATTTTTTTGGGAAAATGCTAATGCTGTCACATATTTTACTACAAAAATCTTACAAACTGATGTAGAAGAGATTATGATTGATTGCACTTCAACAAGATAATAAATGAATATTTGGATTACTTCTTGTGATGGTGACACTAAAATTTGCAAGATCTCTGAAATAAAATTTGTAATATTTATAACAATACTAAATTTCTTGAGCATTCTTAAAAATGGAGAAAGAAAAAGGAACAATTCACATATTATATATATATATATATATAACCCTTATGCCCCCACCTTTGGGGGCCTTTCTCTAGGATGGGCCCTGGGCCTTGGGTTGGCGGGCCAACCTTGACATCATTGACTTGTTTGGTTGTCAAAATTTTGAAAAACACATGTAATTATCTTAATGAAAGACTAAATTAGTTATCTTATTTTTGCCTTTCACGAAGAAAAAAAATACCCATTGAAGTGGAAGGTTTCTTCAAACAATGAGTTTTTTTTTTTTTTTTTTTAAATAAATTTATGAGACAAACAATCAGTAGCTGACGGGTCAATTGTTCAATTAAATAATATTGAGCATGCATCTATCTCTTATTGAGAAACAAGTAGGCTATTTCTTTGTGAAATTGTGCTTAATTTCATATGTAGCAATTTCGTAAAGATCTTGTTTGATTGTATTTTTTAAAGTAGAAATAATGTTTTTTTTTTTTTTCGTGGGTTCCAGTTAATTCAACTAGTAAAGTCTCTAATGGTTGTATAAAATATCTGTGGTTCAATTCCTGCAAATACCAAAAACTGATTAGTGTCTTGGTCTGATGATAAAATTTTTTTTTTTTTTTTTTTAAATAAATTTATGAGACAAACAATCAGTAGCTGACGGGTCAATTGTTCAATTAAATAATATTGAGCATGCATCTATCTCTTATTGAGAAACAAGTAGGCTATTTCTTTGTGAAATTGTGCTTAATTTCATATGTAGCAATTTCGCAAAGATCTTGTTTGATTGTATTTTTTAAAGTAGAAATAATGTTTTTTTTTTTTTTCGTGGGTTCCAGTTAATTCAACTAGTAAAGTCTCTAATGGTTGTATAAAATATCTGTGGTTCAATTCCTGCAAATACCAAAAACTGATTAGTGTCTTGGTCTGATGATAAAGAGCTATCATCAAGAGCAGATGTCATAGGTTGAAACTCTCTCAAAAAAATAATAGTGTTTTTTCCCCCTCTTTAGAGGAGATAGTGTGAAAGAAACATATAGGAGAAAAGAACTTCGCAGGCTTTTGAGAGAAATTTGGAACATATTTGCTTCAACTATTTTATATGATTTCAGGATTGGATAAAAGAATCTAAACAAGGATTCAAGAACTCAAAACTAGAAGACCAATGCACCCATAGGTAAATATTACACTTCTTTAATTTTCTCAACAATTTATTTTTCTTCATTTTTCTTATAATTTCCTTTGAAATATGTCATAATACATTCATAGTGTTGTTAATGACATTATTTTCTGTTTTGTCTGGCTTTTTCATCTGAAGATATAAAATTTACATAGAAGGATGGACATGGTCAGTGAGTGAAAAGTACATTCTAGCTTGCAATTCCATGACCTTGTTAGTGATGCCTCAGTTCCATGACTTTTTCACAAGAAGCTTAGTGCCCATGCAACACTACTGGCCCATCAATATAACTAATAATATATGCAGAGATCTTAAGCTTGCTGTCGAATGGGGCAATAATCACACCGACAAAGTAAACCTCTCTTTCTCTCTTCCCCTATTGGCACAACAAAATTTAGCCTGTGGACATGCATGTGTGGTTTTGTTTTCCTAAAACAGTTCTCTTTTCTTGAATTATGAAAAACAAAAACCAATGCAGAACACATATATAGAAATGCACAGTTTAAAAGCCTTCTCAAAATGGTGTTAATTGTTTTTGTTAATTTTCTCTCTTTCCTTAAAGAAACAACAAGATTTTTCTGATTTTCTCATCAAATGCTTGTAATATACATAGTAGACTAGTGCTATACATTTTGGAAAGATTGATGATAAGGATATTACAAAATTTACTACATAAACTTTACAAATTATTGCCATATCACCAATCACAAAAAACTAATCGAAAAATACTAAAACTACTATCAATTTCACTAATCCTCCAACTATTGATCCCTCAACTATTTATTGTGTCAATGTAATAATTCAACTTCAAAATCAATTCACAAAGTATTCCTTAAGTCTCCCATTTAATTTTAAGAGAATTAATAGTTGAAAGTTGATTTAGCTTTAGAATTTTCACACGTTCTAGAATAACCATTTAACTTATGTTCCATTTGCTACATTATCTAATTTTGTCAATTTCATTAAGATTTAAAAGAAGAGATTCATAATGATATTTACTTGATATTGAAACTTAAGGACTAAGTTGATTCAACTAACAGTTGGGGGATTAAATTGACACAACTAACACTTAAGGGGATCAAATTAAGTTTTATCATGTAATTGGATGATCATATTGGTAATTTAACCCAAATAAATGTCTCAATTTCTATTTTTTGTGATTGATGACTCATTAATTTATAATGCTTATAGAGTAAAATTTGTAGTATCCCTAACATCACATTTATTTATTATGTTATTAAAGTTGTACAAATTACATTTATTGATACATCAGTTTATAAGCACTATGACAATCAACAATGGGAACCAACATGCACTATGTTTCTTAGGCTGCATTTGTTTCAGGTGAAAACTAGTTTAGGAAAATGTTTTACACCCTTGTGCGTATTTGGCTCCAACAATAAATACGGTCAAACGGAATTTCATTTACACTTTGACTGTAAAAAGACCCCCTTCACCTGTAAAATCGTTTACACAGTTATTTTACCTTCAAACCATTTTACACTCTGCTCTCACTCCTCACACGCCTCACTCAGCACACACTCTCTCCAAAGCTTAGCTATGACCACTCATCCATCTCGGCAATAGCACTGCTCCAGCACCACCTCTCACATCGACGCGACGAAGCTCAACTCCGACCACCCAAGCCGTTTGTTTCCTCCACTCAATGGTGGGTTTTCTCCATCCTTTCTTCCTACTCAACCTCACCACCATGCTCCACCACTGCATGTCTCCGATCCACCACTGCCATCATCCACCCTTGCCATCATCCAAGCTACCCTCCTCCATGAGCTCCAATCCACATCCAAGCTAACCATCTACCCACATAACCCAATCCCCATTTCGGCAAACCCACACCCACCTTACCCAATCCACACCCACCTTGCCCGATCCACACCCACCCGATCTGGCCGCCGCCCTCCATCCACTCCGATCTCTCTCTTTCCCTCAATCTCTCACTCTTTCTTCCTCCTCTCACCGAGTATATCATGTATATGTTGTGAATAAATGTTTTTATTTTGATTTTTGGTTGTGTTAAGTGTATATTTTGAAATTTTCTGTTATAAAATTTGTTTGGAAGCTGAGAAAATGTGAAACAATTGTAGGAAAATAGTATTTTCAGAATGTTACTAAATACCGAAAATCGTTTTTCGGACTATTTTCCATTGCAGAACCGACACACCTAGATTTCATTTTCCTTACAAGAATTCATTTTCCCCTGCATTCATTTTACACTCGGAATTCGATTTACATAGAGCCAAATGCAGCCTTATTTGGTGCTAGACATGCTTCAAATTTCTTTCTTTCTTTCTTTATTTAATTGTTTTTCTTCACAATTCTATCTCCTCCCAACACTTATATTTCAGGCACAGAAAATTGGAGAGGCAGGGAGCAAATTCATTCAAGAGAACCTTAAAATGGACTTTGTTTACGACTACATGTTTCACTTGTTAAGTGAATATGCAAAGCTCTTGAAATTTGAACCAACAATTCCTCCAGGAGCACATGAAGCCTGTTCAGAAACAATGGCATGTCTAATGGATGATAAATTATGGAAGATTAAGAAGTTCATGGTGGAGTCCATGGTAAAAACCCCTAGGGATACACTTCCATGTACAATGCCTCCTCCTTTATGATCTTCCAAGTTCCAGCTATTGAAGCCATTTCTCAAAGAAGAAAGAATATTATAATGAGAGAAGTGGGTATGTGGGAAGAGCTGGGCTTGGTTTCTGAGCTTTGGAACCTTATATATCTTGGTATAGGCTCGAACTTCTTAAGGGCATCGTGGTGTTAAGAAGAATTGGCTATTGAAAAAGAACAAGAAATATCAACTATCCATCCTACGATTTTTATCCTAAAGCTATCTCCAATTTCGTAGACCTTATCGTTTTGTAAAAAAATTGTTTTCATAATTTTTGAAGAAAATTATGTATTCCAAAATGGCAAATAGTCCAAAGTGAACATAAGAAATTCTTTAAAGTATAATTAAGAGTGCCAAATTTTGGCCAAAGTAGAATTAAAAATCATTGGCCAACCTTTGAATTAAAACCAAACTTCTAAAAGGGGAATATGGTTTTATCCATTTCTCAGTTGAAACTGTTGTTATTTCTTAAATTTAATAATATACTGAGTGCTAGAGCTAGAGAGAGATTGTCATTTTTTTACCGCGCGACCCAGGCTGCGCGAGGCCTGGCCGCGCGCGAGCCCAGGCCGCGCGGCCTCTTTCTCTCTCTCTGATCTGATCTCTCTCTGATCTGGTCTTTCTCTCCCTCTCTGATCTGATCTGGTGAGGTGTCTTTCTCTTTCTCTCTGATCTGATCTCTCCCTGATCTGGTCTGGTCTTTCTCTCCCTCTCTGATCTGGTGAGGTGAGGCGCGGCTGAGACTTGAAATTTTTTTGGTTTAGAAATCGAGTCTTTTGAGACTCGATTTCCACGTGGTTGCCACGTAAAAAAAATGCCACATCAACCCATGAAAATCGGTTCTCAAAAACTCGATTTATAGGCCCAAAATCGACCCTCTTATGCTCGAGATGCTACTATATTATATACTTTTTGAACCGGGTCAACTAACTATAAAGTTTGATATTTATGCTTAGTTACCCAGATTCCCCTCATCCTCTACTTTTAGTTTACTGGATAGATTGCGGCTGTGGGTTTAGGAGATTGTGATACTTTGTTTGCTAGAAGCATTATTAAGGGTATCAACATGGTTTTTAAATCCGGATCGGACCGTACGGTCCGACCGGATTAACCGTGAACCGTTTATTAAAACGGTTTTTTAAAGTAACAAAACCGAAAATATCAGTTTTTCTGTGAACCTCTCGAACCGCGGTCGAACCGCCCGGTTTTGAAAACCGGACACGGGTTTGGCGGTCTTCTAAGCCAAGATCTCTCACACGACATATCAGATCTGGCTATCTGCTGAGAAAAAAAAAAAAGAAAAAAAAAAAAGAAAAAATGTAGTCCCTGACTCACTGTCCACCAGATCTAGTAAAGAAAAAGTGAGAGGCGGCAGAGAGAGAGAGAGATAAGCGGGTGAGAGACAGAGGATTTGTTTTGCACCTGGCCTTCAGCTCTGTTTGTTTGAGAATGAAGATCATGACTGAGAAATGAGGGAGAGAAAGAGACGAAGCCTTACTCTGTTGGCAAAAGTAAACTGAGCAAGAAAAAAATACAAAAGAGGGTTTCGGTAAATCAATTGGCTTGGGAAACGTGAGTGGTGTTAGATATTTTGAATTATTTACTTTAAACCTAAAAGCTATATCTCATGAGATCTCAATGACTTTTGAGTTGTTTTAACTTTTTTATTTTCTCTTCTTTTTATCTTGGGAAAACGTGAGTGGGGTGGGGTTGTTTTTTTTCCTCTCTGAATGGAGGTTGGGTACTTGGGTATTAAATTTTTTAAATTATTTTTAGTTATATTAATTTATTATATTTTAAATATAATTTGTTAAAATATTTTAAATAGTTAAGAGAGTATCTACTAAATCTATGCAACAAATTATAAGAAATATTATCTTTATCTTGAATTAAGATATATTTGAATTTCTATAAATATTGATTTCATCAATATTACATAATTTTACACATTTATTTTAATTATTTTTGTATTAAATAATTATTAAATTAATTATGACGTCATCACGGTTCAACCTCGGTTCGACCTAGGTTCGACCTCAAAAACCTTGAACCTCTTCCTTTTACGGTTTAATGAACGGTCCGGGTCTGAAAATCTTGGGTATCAATACACCTTTCAATTTGCAGTAATTATAATTCGGAACTTTTTTGTTGTTGTTATTATTCAAGGGTGTCTGATGGTCCTGATCACATTATGCCTTCACTTCATACATTTTTTTTAGAGTAATTTTTCTAGAATGTCTCATCAATTGGCCGAATTCTGGATTAATGTACTGCTATGAATGTTCATTGTATTTTGTTGTTGTGTTAGCCACGGATGTAAACAATCTTAAATCCATTTCAATAAAAAAAAATTAACTTCCACACAAAAATTTATGGTATTATTTGCTTGTGTTTGATTTGAACTCTTTAATGCGGGTAGTGTACAGGAAAAATATTAGTATGAGATAGGATGATAGTCATTTGACTCTTTCATGGTAGAGTCAGATAACTATAATCCTTTCCTAAATTTTTCTAATCAAACA
Organism: Quercus suber; assembly: GCF_002906115.3. Classification (NCBI taxonomy): domain Eukaryota; kingdom Viridiplantae; phylum Streptophyta; class Magnoliopsida; order Fagales; family Fagaceae; genus Quercus; species Quercus suber. The sequence continues at coordinate 289,572 of NW_027070179.1, forward strand.
CAAACTCTAATAAAGTATCTTAGAATCATTGATGGTGGATAAGTTTTGACCAAGACCATCACTACTTTCTCTGGTAAATTCCAAAAAGCTAAATCAAAATGAATTATAGACACATTGTATTTGTTTTGCCTTTGAGTTGTTTTTTCAGTTTTAAATCGCATACCCAATATATGGAATACTCAAATGTCATTAAATACTTAAATGAACATTAATGACACGCACATTAAGTTGATAGAAAAAGAGTGAAGTTATAGTAAATTTATAGTTTGTTGATTAAAGTTTCCTTCTTCTTTTTTTAATACTTGGTTTAACATTAATTTTTATATTTTTCTTAGGTTGATGTATGCACAAATTTATTGGATTTCATTAAGGAGGCATTGGAATGGAACATTAGCATTGAGGAGGCATTGGAATGGAATATTAGATAAGTTCGGGTGAGAGAATTTATAAGAATTATTGTATGATTCAACCTCACATGAATGAAGTGGTTGTTATCTAAGAAATTTTTGTAAAAAAATTTCTTTTGTAACATAAACTACATTTATCATTTGTATAATTCTATGTGAAATTCAATTTACATTTTTTTTTATAAGTATTAATTTACTACTGTATCAAAAATGTTACGTACCTTTTCTCGATTTTAAAGGTAGTTGATAAATTTTAAATTTAAGCTCTTTTTAACTATTGCTATGGATGTGTAGTAAGTGGCTAAATTTTAGGATTAAAAAACTACATTTTTAATTGCTGCTGCGATGTGATTAATTATGGCTTAGAGCAGTTTGTTTATTTGGGTATTGCTTGTACTTATTCTGCACATTTATTGTTTGAGTATAAATTTGTGTTGGTTGTTTTGAAATTGGAGGTTTAATCATTCACTAGTGTTTTACAAACTAAGTGAGCATTCATATTATTATTATTATTATTATTATTATTATTATTATATATATGTATGTGGTGCATTGTTCCGAAACAGTTTACTAGTACCAAATATTTTGTTCCAATAGTCAATTTGGAACGGAATTCAAAACTTTGATTTGATATCAACAAGGGACTAAAGAAATTGGTTATTCAAATAAAAGCAAGAGTTAATAGTGTGGACTTTTTTTACACAAACTTTAAAATATAAGGACTAAAATGAAACATTAAAATATGGTGATATTTTTTTAATAATTCGGATAGTTGAATGAGGTTTTTTATTTTATTTTATTCTTTTATAGTTGAAATCATTTTTTTTTAATAGCCGGTCAAAAATAATGGTTAGCCAATGTTCTATGAGCACATGTTATGAGCAGTAATGCATGTTTTTCAAAAAGAAAAATACATGTGTTAGTAATTAATGGTTTGCACGCACAAATTTTTTGTGGATATATATATATATATATTGATATTTGTGTGTAACTGAACTCTTATTATTATTCTTATTTTTTTAGAAGTGCAAAATTCAGAATATTTTTCACAACAAATCCTAGGCTTTAAGTTGCTTCTTGTTTTCTATTTGAAAACACCACTATACTTTTTTTTTTTTTTTTTTTGCCATTAAGAATAAGCTATAACAACTTGCTACTTATACAAATTTAGTTTAAGTTAGCATAAATTGTTTTAAAAGAATACTTTAAGGTGGCTTTACACGAATTGATAGCTCATCTCTATTAAAAGTTTTTAAAAAATTCACTTTTAAGTCACTTTAGTAATCCTATTATAAGAAAAATAGTAGTTCTTAATTGATTGTGTTTTAGGATTTACTGTAGATGAGACGTTTGAACTTTGGAGTTGTCCCTCTAAATCTTGATCCCTTTTTTTGGTTAAAAAATATAAATCTTGATCTTTTAAACTTAATATTCTTTACTGACAAACTAGCCTCTGAGCACGCGCGTGAGCGTGTGCTCAAAGACTTTTCTATTTTTGATAAAGGTTAATTTAGAGCATTTATTATACTTTGAGATTACTACATTTTTCAATCAAAAAAAAAAAAAAAAAAAACCTCCTAGGGGTGTGATGAAAAATTATTTCACCTGTTAACGCATAATACTCATCACACCCCTAGATTTTTTTTTTTTTTTTTTTGTGATTGAAAAATATAGTAATCCCAAAGTATAATAAATGCTCTAAATTAACGTTTATCCAAAAAATAGGAAAATAACTAATTGATAGTCTTAATATAGAAACAAATTTTTTTCTTCATTTTGAAGTTCCAAGAACAAAGACAAACAACAAATCAATGTCAAGAGCAATCAGGTTTCCAACATCCATAAAAATAAAGAAAAAGGAAAAATGAAGGACAAAGTGATCTCTAGCACTTATGCCAACAGAGACAAACAGAGAATTAAAATCAAGGACAATGTGGTTTCCAACATCCATGAGAGAGGAAAAAAAAAAAAAAAACAAACAAACAAACAAAACTAAGGACGATGCAATTTTCAACATCCAAAACAGTAAAGACAAACAGAAAATGAGAGTGAAGGATGATGCAATAATAAAGCAGGTACAAATCATTACAACATCTACTTTTTTAAATAAAAAAAATACTTAATTACATAGTTTGGATATAAATTTTTTTTTTTAAAATTTGGTAATTAAATAATAGTTCTTCAAGTCCAAGCTGAAATAGACCATTTCACATACATGGAGCTATGCAATATCATCACAAGGTCAGTTTAAATATTTCATTTCACAAGTTTATGCTTGATTTCTTTTCTTTTTTTTGAGCATGAGTTTATGCTTGATGTTTATTGTACTTATCATTATTGTGTACGTTTTAAAGTCTATTAATAACACAAACACACACATTTTGTAACATAGGTTCATGTTAAATGCTGCTGGAAAGTAATTAGAATGTGGAACAAATAACATTGTTCCACCAACTTCTCCACTGTAGCCGGCATAATATTAATAAGTTCACATATTTCATGTTTCAAATGTAGTGAATTATTTTATAGTTTTACCTGATGTAAATATTTTACTTTTCTACATTGATCCATCAACTTTTCATAATAGCTTTTGTAAAGGTCACCTCATGTATTTTGTAAATAGTTTTATTGTTACGATTTCATTATGCGTTTTCATTATATGCACTATTTATAAGATTTATTCAATGGATCTTTTTTTCCTCCCCCTATAGGTTAATACTAAATTATAGCATTATCTTCCAATTAATAACACGTTGATTACTACATAAACAAAATTGGCAAAAAAGGATAATAATTACGGAATACTAGCCTCTAAGCACGCACTCACGCGCGTGCTCGAGGTTCTTCTAATTTTTGGCTAAGGGTTAATTTAGAGTATTTATTATAATTTGGGATTACTTCATTACCACTCATAATATTCGTCACACCCCTAGTTTTTTTTTTTTTTTTTTTTTGTGATTAGAGAATGTAGTAATCCCAAATTATAATAAATGCCCTAAATTAACTCTTACCAAAAAATAGAAGAGCCTCTAAGCACACGCGTGAGCACGTGGTCAGAGGCTAGTTTCTAATAAAGATGATTGGAACACTTGCCTATATACATTGGTTAATATATACTCTCTTCTTTTCTTTTTTAATTTACTCACAAATTTTGATCATTCTCACTTTCTAATCCTATAATACACACACATGTTGCATAAAACATTTCTTGTAAGATGTGTTCTAATTTTCGGTTAATCCCATTAAATATCATGTATTTAGTTGGTTTAAATGAAATTTATTTCAAATTCTTAGGTTTATAGGAAACGTACCAGAAACTCTAAGGTTCAAATGAAACCTTGTTTTAGAAATTTAAGATTAAAAAAAAAATATATATATATATATATATACACACACAAAGGGTTGGATTCAAGTTACACTTGATATAACTATTGATGGGATAGCAAAAAATGGCATCTGTGGTTCGTCCAGAAGGGTCGTCATGACATGCAGTTCGCCAAGCGACTAGGCCATCTCCATTCGTCCAGACCTCTCTTCCCTGAGAAGTTGGCCAACTGGGTAGATCCCGTAATCAAGTCAAAAGGGTCGTCCACGGATGAGTCGCATGGACGACCAAGGAACAGCATGACTAAGGGTCGTCCATAAGCATTGCACATGGACGACCTCACGATACTTAGCAAATTCTGAAGCGGTTAATCAGCCGTGTTTATCGCCGTCAATTTCTCCCAAGTATGTAACTTCCAGCGGCGGTTATGACCGTTGAAGAAGTTACGTCCGGATTCCAAAATCCGGGGGAAGTTATTGAACCAATAACCGCCCTAAAGTACCCTATATAAGGACCGGTCCGAACTATGTAAATGTATGATATTCTGAAATCTTGACACACAATACAGTTAGAATTCCAGACAAAGGAAGGCACTAACTTCACCATCGGAGGATATTTGACCGGTCCACCCCGGTCATCCTTTGATCTTTTTTTCTTTTACAGGCCTCTGCAAACGTTGTAGCCCACCGAAGCCGAAGTGTTCAACCAAACTGATTTTATCCACTATCAACTATAAACAATGTTACACCACCGAATAACATGTTATTGAATTAATATTTTGAAAATCCAACTGTTAAATTACATGTTCTATATGTTCTTAACATGCATGCCAATTTTTATATCAATCGGATGTTATTTACCATTTGATTTATAAACTCGTCTTTTATGCATTATTTTAAACTACAAAAGTTTGAATTTAACAATTGATTGATAACATGGCTATTAATATTTGATCACCTCAAAATTTTGTAAGCATGAAGAATATACGAAGATAATATAATCTAACGATAGATTTGTCAATATTCGCATCCAATTAAAAAATATTGAGTAGTGTAATATTGTTTAGAGTTACACCAGATATAACTTAAACCTAACTCATATATATATATATATATATATTGAATGTTTGAGGTTTAAATGAAACACAATAAAAACTCTTAAAAAATAATTTTCCAAAAAAAAAAAAANTGCATTTGCTGTAAAAGTTTTGTGAAAAATATTGTGGACGTAACATTTTCTCTCTTTTTTTGTTTGTATTTCATTTGGTAAAAAAATCTTATTTTATTTATTGATTATAAATAACCCTATTGGTTAACATTTGGGGGCCTTTTTTTTATTTGGAGCCTTAGGCGACCACATCTATTGCTTCTATCATTCAGCCGGCACTGAACGAAAGTGTAAAACGAGGATTGAGATCAGTTAAGTATGCAATTGCTCTAACGGTTTAGATTGAGAGTTGTAAAAAACAACTTTCAAGCTCAATCGTTGAATAAAATAAGCAAAAACAAGTTTAAAAAAGTGAGAATAATAAAATATTTATGTGAGAGAGAGCGGGAAATAAAAAAAAAGAGTCAAATTTTCACATGCCAAGTGAGTAAAACGAAATTCCTTGCAAATTTCGTACGTGACTGCAACAAAAGTGAATGAAACATCAAACACGGTATTTACTATTTGCCAAAGTCAAAGATACATACTTTCTCCAAAAAAAAAAAAAAAAAAAAAGTCAAAGATACATTGAATGAAGCAGGGACGGAACCAGGATTCAAACTTAAGAGGGCCAAAGTTCTTTGTTCTTAGATTTTTTTAAAAAAAAAAATTGGAATATCAATACTAGATGTTGATAAAGTTGCATTATTAATATTAATTTATTAATATTATTTGTATTTTTTCTTTGAAAAAAATTAATAATAAGATTTTATAATCAAGAGTTTTGCAAGTCAATTGACATGTCTTAATATTTTCAAAGTCTAATTAATGTGTGGATGAAGCAATCAATATGTGGCATATGAGTTTTCTCTATGGCTATGAGAGTGGAGTCATTTGAGAGGAGCATAGAGCTCTCAAGAGAGAGAGAGAAATTGGATAAAAGTTATTGGGTTTTTGGAAATTTTTTTTTTGCTAGGATTTGTAATTAATTTTTTGTATTGTTTTTGTTTAGATCGGATTTATGATTTGTCCAAAGATTTTTCTTATTATCTGGATATGTGCATTTTTTTATATAGATTTTGCTTGTTATCTATTTGTTGGATTGTTAGAGTCAATTTGTAAATTTGGGGAGGGGGGCCAAGTATATAAATTTAAGAGCTAGAATTAAAATTCTTTTTGTTAATACACATACTAAGATTTTTTTTTTTCAAAGGTTGGGGGGGGCAATGGCCCCCTTTGCCCTTAAATAGTTCCGTCCCTGTGAAGGTTTATTGGAAATTTCCTACATACGAGTGACAAAGGCCAAACGTGTGCACACTCTTCTGGGGAAAAAAAGGATTGAAAATTTCCACCATTCTTTTATAATTTTTTTTACTAAATATATTGTAAAACAACGAAATATTAAAAATTAAAATAATTTTTCTTTTGCTAAAATTCTGCAAAATTAAGAAAATAAAAAAGTCGTTCTTTTTTTCTTTGGTTGCTAAAATACTGTTAAAAAAAAAGTTATTTTCCGTATTTCATCAATAGCTACTTGATCGGTCTTTGATTGATAGTTGATCAATCGAGCACTCTAATATGCGAACCGAAATATTAGGTTCATGGCATTGATTGGATTCTTGATTAAATTTAAACGCTAGTCAATCGGTTGAATATAAAAAAAATAAAAACTAAAGGCTAAATATATATTATAAAAATAACTCATAAAATACACGAATCCCAAGTATTATAACAAGAAGTAAAAAAAAAAAAAAAAAAAGGCGTGGATTTTTTTTTTTAATTAACATTATGTTTAAAGGAAGGAAAAAGAAGAGAGAAAAAAAAAGGGGGGGGGGAGGATAAGAATAAAAAAAGAGACAAAAATAAGGTATCATATACATGTTTTGATGTAAAAATAAAAAGGAAAAAGATGATAAATAAACTTAAAAATTTGTTTTCTTTAATATTTTTATAATTATAAATTATTAATTCTTAGATATAAAAGTAACTTTTACAAAATATTCAAAACCTTTTGACTTCTATGCGAGTATAAGATTAATTTTATATAAAAGTTAAATTTTTTTTTTTTTAGACATAACAGAATTGGACTCGAATCTGTTTATCCACTCAAAGCTGAAAAAAAGAACATGGGTATGAGTCAAAATGATAAGAATCAACTTAGTGGTGATGAGTGTCTTCTATAGTTCTTCGAGGAACTAACCTCCTAAGGAATGAGAATAGAGGATTCAAGAGATTAGAAAGATTAGAGAGAAAAGGAAACAAAGAATGTGTTTGTATTATATCTGCCAATTTATATACAATTCAGTACAATTCAGGCAGTTACAAAACAGTTGCAATCTTTAGCTCTGCCATCCTAACTGTTTATACAGCTGCATCCTAACTAGCTTCTAACTAAAAACTCCAGCAATCACTACCACACTCAGCACCCAGCAGTAGCACTAAGCTCTACTCAATCAACTAGCACAGCTCTACTCAATCAACTACTCCTATCAATCCATCCCCTTAGAAAACCTTGTCCTCAAGGTTCCAGACAGCCCCAACAACTCCCCCTCTCTTAGAGAACCTTGCCCACAAGGTGAGGAAATTTATGTTGAAGGGCATAAAGAGACTCCCAAGTTGCATCTTCTTCAGATTGCCTTTGCCATTGAACCAAACCTTCGGTAATTGTACAACTCCTCAACTGCTTAGACCTCTGTTGCAGAATGACAATATGTTCAGGTAGAAGTGTACCTTCAGAATCCATGGAAGGAAGTGAGGGAAGTGGAGTAATCTGATCCCCCAACTTCTGTCTCAAACAAGAGATATGGAAAACGGGTGAATTGGGCAGCCCTCAGGCAAGACCAACTGTAAGCCACCTCACCAATACTCTGAACAATCTGCAATGAACTAAAGAACCTTGGAGAGAGCTTATTGTAACCCTTTACCCTCAGAGAGAGCTGTCCATAAGGCTGCAACTTGAGGTAAAGCCAATCACTAACACTGAAAGACTTATCAGATCTGTGTTGATTAGCCAAAAGCTTCATCCTAGCTTGAGCTAAAATTAGGTTCTACTTCAAAAGAGGAATAAGCTCATGCCTGGAGCGCAGGAAGCTGTCCATTGCCTCCACTTGAGTGATACTTGGAACATAATCCAGAAGCCTAGGTGGAGAATAACCATACAAGGCCTCAAAGGGAGTCATTTTGATAGAGGTATGGTAATTGGTATTAAACCAAAACTCTGCCAAATGCAACTAGTCAGTCCAAGCATGTGGTTTGTCACTCACAAATGCCCTCAAATACTACTCCAAGCTTCTATTAACAACTTCAGTTTGCCCATTAGCTCGGGATGGTAAGCTAAAACATAGCCAGCTCTATGCCCTGCAACTTAAACAGCTCTTGCCAAAAAGCAACAGTAAAAAACAGCCCCCCTATCACTGACAATTGACTTAAGCATGCCATGTAACTTGAAAAACTCCCTACATGAAGACAACAGCAACTTTGGCAGTAGTGAATGGATGATGGAGAGAAAAGAAATGCACAAACTTGGTGAGTCTATCAACCACCACCAAAATAACATCATGTCCATGTGATTTAGGCAAGCCTTCAATAAAATCCATGCTAATATCCAACCAAGGTCTATCAGGTATTGGAAGAGGTTGCAATAGGCTTGTAGGTTTGGAAGTGTCACTCTTGGTTCTTTGACAAACCTCACAACACTTAATGTGGTTCTTAATGTTAGATTTCATGCCTTGCCAATAGAAATCTTGCTTAACCCTGTGAAGGGTCTTTAGATAACCAGAATGACCACCATTGGACTATTATGCATCTGTTGTAGAATCAAGGGTTTCAAGGAAGATGAAGGGCTGAGGAAGATCCTATCCCTGAGGAGAATTAGACCATTCTTTAGGGAATAACCAACTGGAGTGAGCGTGGGATTAGCAAGCTTTGGGAGCAACTCCTGATAAGTTTCATCAAAACTGTAACTGTCCTTAAGCAAATCCAACCATTAGGGACAAGGAAAGGAAATGAGATAGAGTGAGGCATGTGGATCAAGGCCGTCAGCAGATGGTTCCACTCTAGAAAGAGCATCTACAACCTTATTTTCCCTCCCTTTTTGTACTCCACCACAACTAAATAGCCTAACAGCTTGTGATCCATTTTTGCTATGTGGGAGTGCCAATTCTTTGTTCAAGAATAAATTTGAGACTCTGCTGATCAGTTTTAATGATAAAAGCATTGCCAACCAAGTATGGTCTCATTTCTTAACTGCTTTCACCAAAGCTAAGAGCTCCTTCTCATAAGCGGATAAATGCAAACACCTGCCCTTGAGAGCTTCAACTATTCTTTATGCAGATGGTGACTATCTGCCATTTTCTACAACTATTCTTACAAATATTCTTTATGACAGATGGTGACTATCTGCCCTGTCAATTTTAGTATACCATTATTATTATTTTTTACTACTCACAATCTATCGTATCAAGTAGTGCCAAAATTGTGGCTACTCCTTACAATTTTCGGAAATAAATGTATTGGCAAAGTGAGGAGTTGTGCGTGGATGGGTCTTCCGAATGGGAAAAGTGATTTGAAAGGAAAGTTCTTTAAAGTTTTTAGTTTTCAAGTACCCTAGCATGTTAGTGCATTTACAGAGTAACCCGGCCATATGACTTTTCTAAGTTTTCTTTTATAAAAAAAATTAGTCGCACCACATTTTTTTTTTTTTTTTTTTCTATGAGAGACACCACATGTTTCGAATATATTTATAACACTAGATTTTTTTTTTGAAAATTAAAATACTATATTTAATTCATTAAATTATATATTTTATTTATAATCATATCTTATATCTAAAAGCTGAAGCGTAGCATTTATTGTTACTACTTCCCTGAGCCACATCAGCATCTACATCATTATCTTAATTCTTTCCAATTTTCTTATAATATTTTTTAACATTTAGTTTTTTAATACTTACACTCTCCAACCTTTCTCTCTCCCTACTTTTTCATCTCCCCACTATTTCTCCAACCTTTCTCCTTCCCTTACATTTTCATCTTCCACTACCCTCTACATAATATTATTCTTCCACTTTCCCTTTGTCTTTCTATATTTTTGTCTCTTCTTATTCACTCCCTTTACGATAAATTTGTCACTATCTCTTCCATTCTATGCATTGTTTTCCCTCACAAAAAAGGTCGTTCTCTCTCTCTCTCTCTCTCTCTTCTCTCTCTCTCTCACACACACACAATTTTTTTTTTTCTTTTTTTCTTGCATCTCTTCAATAGGTTGATAATTTTTATCTTTGAAACTCTACTTTAGGTTAATGCGATTTAGTTTTGTTTTTTAAATTGTTGTTGTTGTTGTTTTTTCTTCTTTAATTGTTAAATGTTATCCTATTGCGTTATAAGAAGTAACATAGCATATAAAAAATATAATAATATCTATTACATAGCATGATTTGGATAATTTGGTAATTTATTCTATTACATAGCATGATTTTTTATTGTGCTCAATTTAGATGTTAAACTAAGAGACTTTTCTAATTTTTGTTTATTTTTTAATTCTTTGTAGCGGACAAAGTACTTCTAATAATTGTATTAGAAGTACTCTATAATGTCATTTATTTAGAGAAAGCAAAGGTTAGCCAAACGAAAATAATTGGATGAGTCACAAATTTTAGCTTTTGTAATTTTATTTTTAATATTATTATTATTATTTATAACAATGTATATGTAGAAATTTCATTCTTAGATTTTGCTAATAATTGTTTATTTGATGATAGTTTTGGGTGGACAAAATTACAATTTCTGCAAAGTAAATAACCTTAATAGATTATTAACAACAACTGTTTTCCTAATTGGTACAATTAATCATTGTTAAGTTTTGTTAATTTTTTTAGTTACGTTTTTAGGTTTTTAAATTGTAGGTAGAAAAAATAAAGTTTGAGAAAGTTTGTTTAAAACTAAAAGAATAATTTCAAAATTTTATATTCTTTTTAATGATCCACAAAATGTTATAAATAACTTTTATTAAAAATGAATATTTTCATTACTTGTCTTTTGAATTTCTGAGAAAATTTGTATTGTTTTCATTTTGGTATGACAAATTATATTTATGATTTATGATTGTTCCTATATTGCATTATAGATTATTCCTATAATAAATTAAAATATTATTACAAAATACATTACTCCTTATTAAATTAGTTTTACATTGTTAAAAAAAAATTAATAAAAATACCATAAAATAATTATCACGCGCAACGCGCGGTTTGCAGCTAGTAGTAATAATAGTAATTGTTAGGTTCTAAGGTCTTAGGAGTTTTTGTATTTAGAACTCTAATTTGTAATGTTGGCAAACCATGATCAAAACAGTGTGTTTAGTCTTGTTTAGAATTGCTCAAAGTTGGTTTAATATGTAAAGTTGGAATCGAGTGGCTGCAGAAGTACTTGGACTTTCGGCCTGGCTCGATCGATCGAAGAATAGACTCGATCGATCGAAAATCGCACAGGTTGAATTTTCTGCAGATTTTCCAACTCAGCCCTACTTCATTAAACGTTTAGGGTTTTGTGTTTTACCCTAGGTATATAAACTAAACCCTAGCCACGTTTTTGTGTGGTCCATATTGCTTTGTTGCTCATACATTGCTGTTTTGTGTGAATCTCGTGTGAGATCTTTGAGGAGACTTCCTTTACACAAAACTTAGGGTTTTCAAGGTAGAGATGATTTCAACATCTTGAAGATCATTATAGTTGCAACCATTGGAACTTAAAAGAAAGCAAGCTGGGAGCTTGTAGCTGATTGAAGAATTCAAGAAAGAAGTAGTCCGTGGATTCGGAGCCTGCGCGTGGTCGTGTCAGAAGTTTTACTGGTGGGTAGCATTAGGAAGTCGAGCGGGGAGCTTGTAGTCCTTCTGTAAGAACTTCAATTCTTTCATAGTGAATTCTGTTATGCCTTGAGGATCGGTGGGTCAAATCCTCCCCAGGTTTTTACCTAGTGGTTTCCTGGGTGATCATATCTTGTGTTATTTATTATTCCGCTGCTTTATATCTTGATATGATTATTTGATTGCTTTAACCTAGAATTGCATAATTTGACTAAGTAACAACTTGGCTAATTAATCTAGGCTACGCATTTCTGTGTGTTTAAGGGTCTAAATTTCCACAAGTGGTATCAGAGCGTGGTAGCTCTTTTTTGCTTGAGATTTCTATCTCTGAGCTGATCCTTGACCCCAATTGTCATGGAGCATGGACACTCTTTGTTTGTTCCTCCTCATTTTGATGGGAACAAACTATGCTTATTGGAAAGTAAGGATGAAAGCATTCCTGAAATTCATTGATGAAAGGGTTTGGAATTCTGTTGAATACGGATGGGAGAAGCCCACTACTCCTGTGAGTGAGTGGCAAACTTCTGAAAAAGAGGCAGCAGGCTTCAATAGCAAAGCTATGAATGCCATCTTCAATGCTGTTTCTATGGAGGAATTTAAGAGGATCATCTAATGTTGAGTTGTCTCATATTGCTTGGAATAATCCTCCAAACTGTGCATGAAGGGCCAAAGGCAGGTTAAGATTAATAAATTGCAACAATTGACTTCAAGGTTTGAGAGTATTAGGATGTCTGATGATGAATCCTTTGATGAATTTTATGCCAAACTGAATGATATTGTCAATTCTGCTTTAATTTGGTGAAATCTATGATCAACCTAAAAATGTTAGGAAGATTCTTAGATCTTTAACTGAAGATTTTAGACTAAAGTGACTGCCATTACTGAAAGCAAGGAGTGGACTCCATCCCTGTAGATGAACTTGTAGGATCTTTCCAATCCTATAGTCTGACCTCACCTAAAGTAAACAAATCTAAATCAATGGCTCTTAAGTCAGTTGATGATGTTGATGGTAAAAATAATTTTCCAAAAAAAAAAAAAAGCTTTGATTGCCGTACCATATGTACTCATGGTTATCAAAATCATGCTCCTAAATTGTAGATCCTATGATCCTACCCTTTTATTTTTTCTTTGAAACTAGAGAAATACGATCCTACCCTTGAAATTGATTCAGATATAAAGAGTGAAATTGTGTTGGAATCGCAGTCTAGATCATAAGATCGCATTGGGCAGATCTTACTGCACAGCATATCAAGGGAATTTTATTTTATTTTATTTTTTTTGGTTATTGGGCCTCTAGCTTCAAGCCCAATCTTATAAAATGGGCCATGGTATGATATATATTTTGATCAGCCCAGCCCATTAAAAACTTAAAAATGTCATTTAAAATCTCCCCCAAAATCTAAGCCCTAGTCCGAAATTTTCTCGATACAGAGAAACAGAGAGACTCGCCGTGTCGTGTCGTGTCGTGCGACGCCGAGTGAGGAAGACAGCCGTGTCCTCCGCGACGCTGATTGGGGAATTCGACTCCTTTCTCGGTGAGTATTTTCTGGTTCCGGTGTCAATCTATGAATGTTTTCCTCGTTTTCTTGTTAGTTCATGGTTAGCTGCGGTTTCTGAGAAAATTTGATCGAAAACGAAAATGGGTTTTAGAGTTTTTGTTGGGTTTTTTCATGAGTAGCCGTTGTTTCTTAGAAAAATTTGATGGAAAATGAAAATGGGTTTTAGAGTTTTGTTGGGCTTGTTCATTTGTAGCTGCGGATTCTTAGAAAATTTGAATAAAAATTGGATTTTTGTGTCATATTGGGTTTGCTCTGATATATCGTTTTAATTTTAGGTGAAGATTGAAGTTGTGGGTTCAAGACCCATTGGGTGCATTACCAAATTTATTATTAAAAAAAAAAAAAAAATTGGACTTAGTTTTTATGGGGTTATAATTGCTTTCTAATTGAGCTAGAGAATGACAGGTATAAAGTAGCTCAAATTGTTTGTCATATTTACATGGTTTTAGTGAGGGAGAAAATCCTTTAAAAGTCAAGTTGAAGTGGCAGACTGTATATTTTGACTATCATTTACAAACTTAAGAATTAGAAATGTAGGAACAAGATTTTAGCCCTTTTTCACTCAATTAGGTGTTTTAAGGCCTCACCTGATTCAATAAAGAGGTTGTGCATGTACTTTCAGTATATCGCTTTTTGCAAAACTCGTGTTAACTGTATGTTATTTTCTGCATTACTATGGTGGCTGAAGCTTCTTGACTGCTTTTGTACATGCAGTTAACTTTTCAAATTTCATGAACTAAAGTAGAACCTGAAAATTTTAGGAACCAAGAGTATATTTTCACCTTTTCTTTTTTATTTTTAAAGCAGTTATGTAATTAATTTAAGCTATTTTATTTATTAACTTACTGTGGTGTTGATTTGGAACTTGGAAAACATTTTCAGTTGCTTATGTTTGGTAGTTTTGGTACATGGTGGATAACTACTAAACTTTTGGGTAATTTGTGCTAGAAAAGAAAAGCACATTTCTTTATGTCGTAGAGATGTAGCCATGATGCTCTAAAAGTTGCGGTATAATTATTCAACATATATAATAATTATTAATGTTATGTTATTATAATTATTGTTGATGCAGCCTCAAAGTCCCTCTAATCACATGTAGGATCTGTATTCTGATAACGTTGGTGGCCTGTACTATGGAACTTTCTTGGATTGGGGGGTCTTCCCTTATTCATTAGCTTAGGTGGAGAATGTTATGTTGACCTATTCTCATTGTTTGTAGTTTATTCTTCATGACTTTTTTTTTTTTCCAGGAACTTGGATTTGTTGTTGACCTGAGAATAACATGAGGATAGAAAAGTGTTGGTTCTGTTCCTCGACTATATATCCAGGGCATGGTATTCAGTTTGTCCGCAATGATGCAAAGGTGAGTTGTTATTTTGTAATGGGAATTCGCTATTCTATATTTATTCCTTTGCTATTTGTAAGCTGTTTTATCCAATTTGATCTTTGTTTAGTTGTGTCATACCATATTTTCCATTTATTTTAGCCTTTGGTTTTACCTACTATTTAGTTTCAAATATCTTAATCAATTTTGTGTGATTGACCGGGGCGTGTGGAGCTTACCAATCAACTTACTAAAAAAAACTGAACTAAGATAAATAAGTTCCATCTGTTGGAAGCAATTCGAATGTCTTCAAGTTGTTGGGTTTGTGCCAGTTGTGATATTTTCCTAGATGTATAAGTCTAGAACAGCAGTCAAATCATTCTTATTTTCCAATGTCAAAGTTTATATGTTGCTTCCCAAAAATTCTGTGTAAATGCAAACTTGAAATTGCTTACACTCCCCCCCCCCCCCCCCCCAAAAAAAAAAAAAAGAAATTATTTATTGATTTTGTTAAAGCTAGATTGCATGCCTTCTAAAATGTCTGTAGATTTGGTAGCGTATTATACATTTGTTCATACAATTATTCTTTGTCTCTAGTTTCTGATGGGTGATCTTTCTGCAGATATTTCGCTTCTGTAGATCCAAATGCCACAAGAACTTCAAGATGAAGAGGAATCCTCGTAAGGTGAAATGGACCAAGGCCTATAGGCGGTTGCATGGAAAGGATATGACACAAGTAAATATGATTGGTTTACTTGATCTTTTATTAAACTTCATTGTATTTCTTGTGACGACAGTAACAAGACCACTATTGATTGGATAAGAAAAGATTTGAGTGTTTATCAATTTTTCTATTTCCTGTTTCCATATATTGCAGGATTCTACCTTTGAGTTTGAGAGGAAGCGTAATAGGCCAGAGAGATATGATAGGAATCTCACAGAAAACACTCTGAAGGCCATTAAGACAATTGATAAAGTCAGATCAAGGAGGGAGGCCAAACATATTGAGACGAGGTAATTTGTTCTTCTTGTCATTTGTTCATAAATACATATAGGTAGGATGATGAATGTCATTTGACATGGAATTGAAAACATCTTGCAGAAAGAAGGGAAAGAAGGCCCAGCTGATGAGAGAGGCAGTAAAGGAGCTGGAGCAAAGCATCAGCTTGGTGAAAGCCCCATCTGTTCTCAAGGAGGATAAATCTTACACTCTTCCGAAGATCAAGGTCAAGGTATCTCAAGCAGAGGCAAAGAATCAACCCATGGAAGAATGAATGTAGTAATCTTCATGTTGCCGTGCTCAGATATAATCCACCAATATGCTGTACGCTATTGTTGCGTGGAAGCAAAAGTTTTGTCCATAAGACAACATGCATATCAGAATATTTTTGTTGTGGTTTTGTTTTTGTTTCTGATCATAGGAAGTGATGAATTACACCTTTCAAATATGATTTGTTTTAGCAATTTGTTGGTACTAACTATTTAGTAAAACATGTTTTGAACTGTATTGTTACCGTCCTATGCCTACCAAAAAGGAAAAAAGAATGAAACCTGATTTTCCCATTGGTCTTTGAATGAAGCCATGCTAGGAGGCTACTACGTGCATTATATAATTGACTCCATTAACAAGAGATTTACTCGCTGACGTTTTAGTTGAGCCTCTAGAGAAGCCAAGGAAGCAGCCCATTCCCTTAGCAAGTGGGCTTCATGCCTTGATTTCCTCTTGATCAGGCAATATCATTCATTCATTCTAGTCCTAAATTGTGTAATATTTGATTCATGTGTGGCTCGTTTAAACTTTAAATAAATTCGAAAATTTTAGAATTTATATTTATATTAAATAATATGGATAGAGAATGAAATACTAATTATTTTAATTGATAAAAAAAAATTATGGAAAGATTTGAACTTCATGAAAATGTAGCTTTGAAATGTAAGATGTAGCTTTGTTAATGTGTAGCTTCCTAACACCTTTGGTGCAGAAGTGAGAGGATAGACAATTAGAAAGTGATGAAAAAGTGGAGAGATATCCGATTAGGAATAGTTTCTTTAGCTGAAATTGAAAAATTTTTGTTAAAAGTGTAAAAAATAGTTAAAAGTTAGCTTAATAATACAATAAGACTCATAAATAGTACTAAAAATTGTAATGGGATTCATAAAAAATACAAAAAAGAAGCTAAAAATTAAATGAGTTGAAGGACCATGGTGTGTTTAAAATGGGGGAGGTTTGGGTCCAATGCTTCCAGTGCACTGAACCTGGTCAAATGATGACACGTGTCCAAAAATAGACATGTGTTACAATCCCAACGGGTCTAATGTCATTAGACACTAGACCTAATCTAGACCCATTTCAAATTAGAGGAATGGAAAACTTTTTTATTTAGTTGAGAAGAAAAATGAGAAGACGAAAAATGTATGTTGTATAAATTTACTCTCATACTCTTATTAGAATTAAAAAAAAGAAGTAACAAATTAGGAAAGGAAAAAAAAAAGGGGGGGGGAATAAGAAGTACCAAAAAAGACAAAACCCTAAAATCCAAGGAAATAAAAATAAAAAAGGAAGAAGAAAATGACAAACCCATTTAAAGGTTATTCAGGGGGCATTTTGGTCCAACATGCAAGAACTTTTTCTGTTCCTCTTTTCTCTCCAATGTTCTCCCCGATTTGGGGAGAAAAAATCTAGACTCTACTAATTTTCCATCCAAAAATCACCCCAACTAAACACCCAAAAAAATCATTTTCTCTTTATTGTTCTCTCCTTATTTTCCATCCCCTAAAAATAACCCTAACCAAACGGGTTCTTAAAGATTGTGGAAGCCTCTATACTTGTGAGTGTACAAGCCTAAACAAACTCCAATAAGGTGGGTCTCTTTTGAGGCTTGAATTAGCGTTCTAAATGTTATGAGGATGACTTGAGTGTTGGAGGAAAGTTGGAGGAACTTCACTTTGACTAAAAACGGCTAAAGGATTTAGGTATTTGGGGACCAATGTACACAGGATAATTCAAGGGAGGAAGAAACCAATGTAGTAGACAGACTTGATCGGGTTGTTGCAACTTGTGAATGGGAGATGCTATTTCCGGTAGCTTGAGTTCATAATCTTATGGCTCCAGCATCGGATCGCAAACCAAACTTGTTAAAATTGAACACGCAAGAAAGGAGGAGACATGAACCACAATAGTTTTGGTTTCAGGACAGTGTGAGATAATAAGAGATGTTTAAATGCGGGTGGTGTGGACTGTAGATGGCTTACATTTATGACAAAATTAATAATGTGGTGCTGACAGTGCTGTGTTGAGTAGGTGGAATAAGGGGGTGTTTCATAAAACACAAAGGATTTTAAAAAAGAAAGAGGCAAAACCTTTTTTTTTTCCTTATATTTTGAGGGTTTTTTTTTTTTTTTTTTGTCTTTAATATTTTGAAATTTTTTAATTAAAAACACAAAGGATTTTAAAAAAGAAAGAGGCAAAACCTTTTTTTTTTCCTTATATTTTGAGGTGTTTTTTTTTTTTTTTTTTGTCTTTAATATTTTGAAATTTTTTAATTTGGTCCTTAATTTTTTCAAAAATTTTCATTTCAATCCTTGTTATCATCTTAGTGACCAAAACAAAAAATGCTAATATGGCTGACGAAATACTTAATTAATAAGCATGCTATGACCAAATTGAGATGGCAGCAAAGACTAAAAGGAAAAGTTATTGAAAAAATTAATGATCAAATTAAATCTTTTCAAAATGTAAGGATTAAAATGAAAATGTTCCCAAAATATAGAGACCAAAAAAGATGTTTGGGGGGGAAAAGCTCAACCTTACGTAGTGGGCCTAGGGCCCTATTTGAAGATTACTGTGTGTCCAAAGAGAAGGAACCGATTGAGATAGAGTCCGTCTGGAAGAAAGATACCTAGAAATGAAGGAGGAATATAATCCGAAGAGGTCACCAGTGATCCGAAGAGGTCTTACTCCTCAGATACGAATAGACTTGTTTAATCAAACGTGTGGAAGGTCCAAATGATCTTCCTAGCAACCCCAATGATAAAGATAAGCTCTGGGTATGTTTAGAGACGATAAGAACGAAGAAATATCTAAAGGAAAAGCTGCTACCATCATATTAAATGCATTGCAGCAACTTTTCTAGTCGCATTTATGTGGAGAAAACTCCTGAACAGTGTAACCTCAGCTACCGCCACTCACAAAGAGCTAAAGAAGATACATGACGTGACATATACTCAAGTAGGTACACAGATGAAGAACAAGTGGACAATGGGGATGATGGGGAAGGATGCTATATAAAGGAGAAAGGCTCCTGATAAAAGAAAAAAGAAAAAGGAAGAGGGGAGAGGAAAAAAAGAAAGGCTTTAATATAGCTCTAAGAACTGTAATCACTATTCGATTTATCATAAGCCTCTTCGGACTTCAATTCATTTCGTCTTTACTTATATCTTTATGCTGGTTTATACTTAGAGATTATAATCAACCGTTGTTAATTCCATAATCAACCTAACTCTATCATCCATGCTCTACAAATCTATTGTTTTGGGCTTGGGCCACAAATCCTAACCCCACAAGATGTATTTGTTAAAGAAAAATGAAGTTATACAAAATTGGAAAGTATGGATCATAAGGATGAGGGGTAGTAAGAATTAGGGCACTAAAGAGTGAGGTGAATGAATTAATGGATAGAGAGGAAATAATGTGAAAGCAAAGATCAAGAATCAATTGGCTTAGAGAAGAGGATCACAATACAATAATTTTCACACTAAAGCTAGTCAAAGAAGGAAGAGGAATATGATTGTGGGGCTTTGGGATACTCAAAATGTGTGGAGTAAAGCTTAGAGAATGGAACACAACACAATAACTTTTTTGGGATACTGGTCGTTTGGTACATGTGTTTAAATACATGTTTTCAATTTTTAAACAACATTAAACATATTTCCACACACTATTTCACCCACACATATTTTCAAAAAATACAAATAACGTTACTAGAACAACGTTACCAAACAACCCTTCTCAAATATAAATATTTCCAATATTGGATCTACTACTAGTAGTAGTCTTCTTCTTTTTTTCATTTTCTTTTTCTTTTTCTTTTTTTGGTCTTTTTTTTGCAATTCAGCACTTCAGTGCTAAATAATGCCTTGGAAAAGTAATGCAAATTACTTACAAAAAAAAACAAATTAATGCAATAATTGCAAGATTAGTATTATGGAGAAGAAATGACCAGGAGGTCAACATGTTACAATGGAAAAAGAAAACTAGAGACTATGAAAAATTAAATTAAGCCACACCACTTGTGATGCATGTGCCAAATTTTAACAGAAATATGTATAACATGAATTATCTTTCATCATTCAGATTTAAATCCAAAGTTCCAAACAAAGATTAACTTCAAAACAAAAAATCAAAAACAGAAAAGAGGAATAGCTCACTAATTAATAAACAATAAGGAAACCTCCTCAAATCAAAGTCTGTTGTGAAGATAAAGTAGTGCTTTCTAACAATTAGAGAGCTCTGCCTTTAATGATATCTAAGCTCATCTCGCTAGGATCTGTTGCTTGCAACTCGACTTGAACACCATCCAATTCTCTCCTGAATCTGTCCTTCGAGCTTGCATAAAGCATCTTGCTCCTCACCCTGGATGTGTCAGGTGACCTACATAGACAATGTGATATGAAAATATGACTATGATGAGTAAAACTAAACCATTATTGAAAATTTTCACATAAACTTATATCTCACAATCAAAACTTCTATGACATAATTATTTATATAACTTTTCACTAAGATGCACTTAATTTTTTTTTTAAGAGGTCAATTTGCTATTGGGTCATTTCGTAACGTTATATATTGTATATATAGCAGTATAGGATCAACACACATCACCAACAATGACTATAATAAATTATTATGCCTGGTACCATCTATTAATCATGAAATTCATTAGGGAAAAAAAAAAATAAAAACATTGATGCCGCTAATTAGCTCTCACATAAGTCTAAATTATTTTTTATTTTGATAATTTGATAGTTGGGGAGGGAGAATTTAAACCCTGAATATCTCTATTGAAAATTTCAAGAATTAAAAATGTTAATTGAACTACAAAACTCTTGGCTCTTATGTAAACTTACCATGAAATGAAGAAAATTTTGCTTTTCTGACAATTCTCGTCGGTAATGAAATCAAAATCAAAGACAGCATAACGACACTCATTGGCTGGCATAGACGCAGTGAAATCATCGTAGGTTTCTTCAGGACCCCCAAGCTTCTCTACTATCACCTGTTGAATCTTCTCTTCAATCTTAAACACGATGAACCGATAGTTTCGCTTTGCTTTTAGTTCCAAGAACTTGAGCTTGCAGTCATCGTGCACAGCCATTCCAGACGCTGCATTTGCCTATAAATTGCAGGAAAAAAGAAAGAAAATAAACAAAGGCGTCAATTTTTATCCATAATAACTATAGTTCTCTACTATAATATAATAATTAATGCTTGGGCAAAAAAAAGGATCCAATTCTTTATATATATACACACGATAGAATTTGAACCTATTACATCATTATTAGATCAATACACTACTTTTCTTTTCTTTTTGGCTCAAGAAATATTACTAGTTAAGCTAACTTTCACCCATATAAATGATCCAATTCTACTCATCTTGTTAATGGCAAATCGTAATTGTTTCAAAGCCAATGATGAAATGCAGAATGTTATTTAACTGATGCCTGCCTTGTGAAAATTGTGGAGACATATTTGAGCCATTAGGCCATGGTGTGATTATCCTACATGGATAGAATGTATTCGGAAGAATAATATTCCAACTTTGATCCTAAAATGCCAGGAAATGATGATGTAAAGTCCAATTGTACAGATTCAGGCACGTTTCTGCATCACATGACAATTGAAATAGTTCCATTGCGCATCATTGGAAGGGTTTTTTTTTAATCTACTCAATACTCAATAGAATGTAGATCAACAGTTATAATGGTGAAATTTAATTACAATGAATTATTTCATGGCAGATACAACACAACCTTATTCCATTGCACATACCACAACGAGCAGTGTTTATTACACACAAATTGTTATACACAGTTTTACACACACCCCAAAAGTAATTGAAGTCGTGATTTCCAAGTTTAACCCTACCACAAGAATAATTCAACATTGAACCATTTTATTGGAAATGCATACCTTTTCAATCCTATAATCCTCACTTTAGCTTCACCCATTACAAAATTTGCAAAAAAAACAATGAAATATATGTCAAGCAAGAGAGGTTTAAGATCATACCATGTTATCCTCCAATAAGAGATGAACCTTCGAGAATGTGGCAAGGAAAAGCAAACAAAAAGAGAGATAGAGGGACTGAGTGATCTGAACAAAGAGAAGAGACAGAAGGAGATCCCCCTAGTTTGATAGGGGTATGAGAATTGTGTTGTATTGAGGAATTGGAAAAATAGAGGTGGGGGATGAGAGATTTTTGTGGGAGAAACTTAAGAGTTGGCATGGCATGGCATCTCTGTTAGCCCTTTCTTTATTGGGCTGATCAATTCCACAACAAACATTCATGCTGCCACGTTGTGGGTTCATTTCGGTACAATTTTGTTTTGCCATTTTTGGTCAATATTGTGATTTGGTTGTGCCAATTTTTGGATTTACTTAGCTATTGCCATTTTGACCATGTGTTTTCACCCTTTTTTAAGATTCTCAAACCTTGGTTTCCCATCAACTTCGCAATTTAGTTACACTGTTACAACTTGAGCAATTTACTAGAATTTGGTCCATTTGGATAGGATCATTTGTATCTATTCATTTAGAAACCGAAATACACAAGAAAAACCAGAATTTTGTTTTTATAGCCTTTGTTTTGAGTTTGGGCCTCAAGCTCAAATAGTTACCAAAGGCCTAGGAGTAGGATAATCATATATAAACCCCACTCTTATGCACTCCTTTTTTTTTTTTTTCATTTTTAGACATGACATAACCAGATCCAGCTAATCAAACCATTGCCATACACGTCTAACGTCTTAGAGATATAATCATGGGTTGTAAAGGAACTTTGGAGGTTATAAATTTGTTTTATCTGAGTCATAGCTTTCATCCAGATTTACTTAGCTATTGCCATTTTGACCATGTGTTTTCACCCTTTTTTAAGATTCTCAAACCTTGGTTTCCCATCAACTTCGCAATTTAGTTACACTGTTACAACTTGAGCAATTTACTAGAATTTGGTCCATTTGGATAGGATCATTTGTATCTATTCATTTAGAAACCGAAATACACAAGAAAAACCAGAATTTTGTTTTTATAGCCTTTGTTTTGAGTTTGGGCCTCAAGCTCAAATAGTTACCAAAGGCCTAGGAGTAGGATAATCATATATAAACCCCACTCTTATGCACTCCTTTTTTTTTTTTTTCATTTTTAGACATGACATAACCAGATCCAGCTAATCAAACCATTGCCATACACGTCTAACGTCTTAGAGATATAATCATGGGTTGTAAAGGAACTTTGGAGGTTATAAATTTGTTTTATCTGAGTCATAGCTTTCATCCAAATCTGCCATTCTGACTTATTTTAATAAGTTATTTAGGCATGGAAATTATGGGTCATACTCGGAGATTTGATTGCATAATATAGAATTCAAATAAATGGGTAAAGATGATGCTTTTTTAATGCTTGTAAGAGGCAATTAAATTAATGTTTTTGAGACCCTCTAATCCTAACTTTATTGTGAAATAAAATAAATAAAGCCATAGCTCATGTTACACAAGCAGTACCTAATTTATTTTAAAAACAAATTTGGTTTCTCTAGTCTGTTTAGTTGGGTGCGGGAAAATTATTGGGTGCGTAGAACAGCAAATATTGCCCTGCTCCACATGAATTAGTAAAATGGGCCCTCATGACGCCCTGTTTGTTTGGAGGCTATTGTAAGAGGCAAGTTGTTTTTGAGTTTCTAATTCATATTTTTATATCCAGCGAATAAAGAGCAGTAGTTAATTTGTTTTTTTTAAACTTATCAACAATTCATGCTCCCTCTCTCGTCTAGGGTCATAAATAAATTGAGTTGTATTGAACAACTTGGATTCGACTCCATAACAAATTTATTTATATTCGTTTATTTAGTAAATGAGTCAAGCTCAAAACTTAATATTAAACAAGAGAAATTCGAACATTATAATATTCGTGTGTATGAGACTTGATTAAAGTATAGAAAATAGTTATATATTTATACATATGCATGAATAAAGATATGCTTATATTGACTTTGGATTGAATTATGTAAATAAGTTTAAAATATATCAAATTATTATTTGTAATTTAGTGCTAATATAAATAGTCCATGTTATACTAAAAACTATATATAATTTTTAATAATACAAGTTTGGTGAATCTAATTTGTATAATTTTATTTGAAAAAGAAAATCTCTTTCTCTAGTTAACTCAAATCATGTATAGTATACATAAGAAAATAATAAATTAATCAAATAATTCGTAAACAAACTTGAGTTTGCCGACAAGAAAATAAACTATGTTTGAATATCTAATTTAGGTTGGTGATGAATCCAAGCTCACCTCATGTTCAAAACAAAATTAAATAAACAATTATGAATATTTAATATTCTGACTTAGCTTGTCCTACTTAAGTCTCTCAAGGACATATGTATAAAATCCCTACTTTTATAGAGTTACCCTTGGTCCAACTGGTGTGGATTAGGGGCTTAGGGAGTTATGGCACATTGGCACCTAATACCTTCTGGTGGGCCTGAAGACTTAGTAAAGTTGCTGTTATGATAAATGATTAAAAGTTGGAAATTTGTAATGATGAAGCAAGGAAAGGATACAAAGTTCAAAATTTGGAACCTAAGGGACAGTGATGTTCCACCGAACATGACAAGGCATCTGCAACTAAAAATACATCTAAGGTTATAAACCCTCCTAACCAGGCTCTTGTCACCTCAAATTCTATATTTGTAATAGGTGGAGATATTGTTTACCCAATATTTTAGAGAGTTCAGGTTGACCCTTTTAAATTTAGGAAATTTTTTAATTTAATATCTAAAATTTTAATTTTATCAATTTCATTTTTACCAACTTTGTAAACGTTTTCGATATGATGTTTTCATTCATGATGGTAAAAAAAAGCTATCGTTCAACCTTTAAAAGAAAAAGAAAAAGAAAACATTAAGACTCATAATTTTTTTCCCCTTTCTTTCCTCACTTCTCTCTTCCAAGTGAAGTGATCCATCTTTCTATTATTTTTCCTATTTTTTGTTTTGTAAACCGAAAGCATTGCAAAAATGTTTCATCAACTATATGATTTTTTGAGGTCTAAGTGATAGTCTAATAGTAATGATATTCTCTCCAATTTTCATGTTTATGGTTCAAACCCCACATCTCCCTCTCTCACTATCTACCTAAAATAAACATATTCGATTTCTTTATACTCACTATCCCCATTCTTTAATTTTTCAATATCTATTTTACAAATTTCCCCCACTTTCTTTTTTTCATTGGAAAAGAATTTTGCAGTTGCTATCAGTATTTTAAATATATATGTGTGTGTGTGTGTGTGTTTCTAATATTTGACAAAAATCTCACTTGGAATTGCATAACACAAAATTTTTTTATAGGAATAATCTTTTTAAAATTTCACGGTTAGATTACACGTTTTTTTATATTCTTAAAATGCATGTCAAATTTTGTTTTAATCAAATTTTATTTACGATTCTATTAAAAAAAATCATGTTTTATGTATTGTTTTAAAAGTTCAAGAAACTTGGAAATTGAGATCAACATGACATTTTTCAGGTGAAAAGTTGATAAAATGGGCTAAAAGGGGAGGTTTTTAGAAGCAACATTGTTTTAATAATTATTTGTTAAAAATACATTGTTTTGAACTAGCAAAAACCCCATCTACCATGGATGGGTAGCTACGCTATCTTTGAATTGAAAATAAAATGTTACTAAGTAATGTAAAGGTTACATAAGAAATAATTTTAATCCAACATATTTTTTTGTCATTAATAATAAATAAATTGATAATTAAATTTTATTTGTATGAAAAATACTGAAAGGGAAAAAGGCATACTCTCCATGGGAGCCACTCACAATCACAAGTCACAATGTGTGGCCGAGTGGGCCAAGATTCTATGAACATGATTAATGCCTCCAAGATTAGGAAACCGAAAAAGACCCCATAACATTATGTAGGTCACGTTGTATATAGTATAAACACACTTTATAAACATACATTGGTCAATGTTTTAAAGTCTTCTCATTTGTTTGTCCCCCCCCTAAAAAAACTGTACAATTAAAAATTAGGTTCATTAGATTAAACTATTCAATTAGCTTTTGTTGGGAAACACGTTTGTTAGTGAAAAGAATATCTCAGCTGTCGAGATTCTAATCGATTGAGGGCGTGACTATTTCTGGGCATAACTGTAGATTGTAGAAGCGTGTGAAAGTTGGATCGAGAGAAAAAAAAAGGTCATTTGCACGTTAATTAAAATTGTGCTAGGGCTAAATTTATTTCTTTTGTCTTAAAGTTTGTATGTCAACTTTTTGGCCATTTCGTGTGCAATAATTCTTGGCTTTCATGTTATTCAAAGATGAGAAAATTGTTACACGACTTTTTATACTAAGGTCAAGGAATAACTCCTTTAAGAATTGTACCATTATGTTTGGGACAAGTTTAGTTTCAAACTGGTTTAAAACAGTTTCATTTAATACATTTATCTTATTTTGTGACGATTTATAAAATTCATTAAAAAAATCACGTGACTAAAACTATAAATGAGTAGTCTCTTCAATAGCTAAGTGGTGAGTTAGAGGATAATAGTTCCATTTGAATCTAAACTTATTTTTTAGCTAGGTAAACTGAGTCTTGGTGGATTTATTGTTCCATAAAGTTAAATAATTTCATTTCAAAATTTAAGCCAACATAACCAAATAAGATAAGCTTTTTAATATCTGATCTCAGGTACCATGCACAGAAACTTCTTAGCACTTGAATTCCTAAAAATCTTGCGGTTGTTTAGGTCAGAAATGAATTGTAATCCTACATGGTTAGGGATTTCCAGCAAATATGATTTCTAATTTTCCATACAATATTGGTTCTTTGAAACTTCAATTATTTGCTTCCTCCTCTGTCACACCAGGGTCGGTCTAATACTTGTGGCCAGAAAGCACAAAAACATATAATAATCAAAACAATTGTTGTAGGTGGAGTGAAATTAAAAAACTTCTATAGTTTTATATATATATATATATATATAAAGTCCTTTTCCCAAGCTGTAAACATAAAATTCAGCCAATTCTATTATTTATATATATATATATATATATATATTATAAATTATAATTTGTTACTAAAGTAACACCTCTTAGTATTTTGAACTGAGATATTTAGAATTTGGTATTATTATTTAAACAATTTTTGTTATTTAAACACCGCAACACGTATTTTCACAATACTTTTTCACCCATACGTATTTTTACAACATTTTTTCACTTACACATATTTTCACAATACTTAAACAACATTACTAAAAAACTCTTACCAAACAAGACTTAAAATTTAAGGGCCCATTTAGTAGAGGAGTTTGAATAGTGTTGTTTGTAATTTTTTAAAATATCTGTGGATAAAAAAGTCTGTAAAAATATATGTAATATTATTTAAAAACTAAAAATTAGTATTTTTCACCCACACGTATTTTTACAACATTTTTTCACTTACACATATTTCCACAATACTTAAACAACGTTACTAAAAAATTCTTACCAAACAAAACTTAAAATTTAAGGACCCATTTGGTAGAGGAGTTTGAATAGTGTTGTTTGTAATTTTTTAAAATATCTGTGAATAAAAAAGTCTATAAAAATATGTGTAATGTTATTTAAAAACTAAAAATTAGTGTTTAAAATACCCAACTAAACTTCCCTAAATTACCTAACTCAATCTTATGACTAAACTAACTAACTACGGCATTATCAAAAAAAAAAAAAAGGAAAAAAAAAGAAGTAAGTGTGTGTGGTGGGGATATAGAAAGAGGTGGTCAAGATTGGTCCTGTGAAAATGTAGTGGAGAAAAGGACATATATATATATAAATTATAAATGGCTCAAAACTTACGTTATACGTGGCAAGGGGCCCCCACAGATGGGAACGAATATCCTTTTCTGGGTTCTCTTTCTCGTTGATGGAGGCATTGATGGATACTCAAAAGGATAATGATAATAACAATGACTACTGAGAATTACTAATCTCAGGTTTTCTATCCTACACTACGTTGTCAGTCAAGCCACATGGAGAGGGCATTGAAAAATCGCTTACTTTTCATTACACTCCGTATCCTTTTATCCATATACTTATCCAAGTCCGGTTAATAATAAATGGACATAAATTGATAAAATGGGTTGTATGGTAAATAAAATTTAAAAAATGGGTTTTATTTATTCAACACTCTATAAAACTGGTCAAAAATATAATATATAAAAAATTTAATATAAAATTATTTCTTGACATTTAACACTACCCAAATTTTTGTTAAGCTCATGTCACTGTCATATTATATATAATTATTTTATACTTGAAATAACAGTGAGCTTGCTAAAAATTTCTTTAGCTTTATTAGTGGCCTCCCGCAAGACCCAACGAATCTAAAATAACAGCAAGCTTGGGTTTTTAAGAATTTAAAATATTTTTATTATTTATTATTAATTATAGATCATATTAACGAGTGTTCTTAGAGTAATTGTTAACAAACTATTTTAGAAAATCTTTTACACCATCTTTCTAAGAAATAGAAAAAGTTATGAAAACTTTAAGAGAAAAGTTAACGAATGCCCTAAGGGCATTTGTTAATTAACCATTTTAAGAAAATTTTTATGGGAAAAGAAAAAAAACAATTAATGTTTTTACAACTTTTTTTTATTTCTTATAAAAGTATTAGGAGAAATTATATTTTACCACCCTAAACTATATCCTAAATTACACATTGCACCATAAACTTTTCGAATGCACGTTTTACACCTTAAACTATGACTCTTGTTACACTTTACACCTGACGTTAAGTTTGCTGTTAACTTAGATGGAAATTTAAAGTTTATGGAGCAAAGTGTAATCAAAATTATAATTTATAATGGTAAAGTGCAGTTTCTTCTTTGTTTTTAAAGGATTAAGAGTGGCAATTTGGTTTTTTCACATGATGTAATACTTTTCCATCCAAGTTAACAGTAAACTTAACTTTGATGTGCAAAATGTAACAAAGGTCAAAATTTAGGGTGCAAAATGTGCATTTAAAAAATTTAGGGTGCAAAGTGTAATCTGTGGCATAGTTTAATTAGGATGGTGTTGAGATCCAAAATATTACAAGTATTGAAATCCAAAACTAATAAGTCCTCAAAGATAGGAAAGGCCCAATCCGTGAGCCAAGACCCATTTAAAATGAGTAAAAGGAAGTCCAAGCTCATGAATGGGTAAGCCTTGGACCTTAGAGAATGAAGAAAAAGCAGAGGAAGCTTGGCTCAACCTCTGTGAGAAGAACCCCCAAAGGCCCAAAAAGAGACTGGATCAGGATACCAAGGAGTTGCTAGAACCAAGGAGGTGATCTTTGGAAAATGCAGGAAACAATCAGCTGGGAGTTGCACAGCTCAGGGAAGCATGCTTATGGGCACAAGAAACGAAGAAAGACATGTCCCATCAACAGCCTGCAACTCAGAATAAAAGACTTTGGAAACAGCTTATGACTTAAGAACTAGCATCCATGAAGGAAAGCCTAGTACCTCGAGAAGAGCAACAAGGTGAACCATAAAAAAAGGTGGTTAGGGATCTTTCAGCCTGACAAGAGGGAATCTGCCTATTTAGAGAAAAAAACATAAAGGATGAGGTAGCCAAAAGTGGGGGGGGGGGGGGGGGGTTGAAAAGCCTCTCTAGAAGCCTTGGAAAAAGATATTAAAAGTCAGCCTCTATGACCCCCAAAAGAGGAAGGTCAATTGGAGACTTTTTGGAGGGAAACCTCAAAAGAAGAATATAGTGAGAAAATGAGGAAATGACCAGCCACCAATGTTACTGACACAACATTGGTTTTGGTACCCAGAGTAGCAGAATAGGGATCTCGGTCAGGTCAGAGGACACGTAACAAGAAAATCAACATTAAGGCCCTAGGACCTTAATGTGTCCTTTGAAGCCTTAAGAAGAGGACCTTGGCTGATACATGGGAAAGCCAAGGTGTATGTTCAGATTTCCAGCAAAAGCCATTAAAAAATCTAACAAAACTAGGTATTATCTTTGTAACCCATGGTCTAAGCCGATGGGATCTCCAATTGGTAGTAAGGAAAAGTGGTTTGATTGGTAGGAGAGTGATTTTTGGTGAAAGGGGGATCCCAAAGGTTTCCCTTGTGCATGACATCTTCTGACAATTTCCTCTCAATTGTCATTTTCAATGAAAACTGTCATCCATTGCATTAAACAGCCCACCCACTCCTTTGACTTTCCAAGAAGGAATCTTCCATTTGTAACTAAAGCCAAACACCCCTTTTGAGTTATAACAGCTTAATTAAGTTAAACCTCTGCCCAATGCAGTTTTTTAGATTCCAGACAGGA
>NW_027070179.1:329550-332579 GCF_002906115.3 Quercus suber
ACAGAAAATTTTGATTGTGTTTCATGTCAGTTAGGAAAACAACCAGCTTTGCCTTTCAATACTAGTGAATCCATATCCATTGATATCTTTGACCTTATTCATTCTGATGTTTGGGGGCCTTCCTCTGTCTCTAGTATTGGTGGGTCTAGATATTTTGTTGTCTTTGTTGATGATTACTCTCGCTATAGCTGGATCTTTAATATGAAATATCGTTTTGAATTATTGGAAGTATATTCTAATTTTGCAAAAATGGTTGAAACTCAGTTTTTCAGATGTATCAAAATTTTTCGATCTGATAATGCTCTTGAATATACTCAATATGCTTTCCAAGCTATTTTGCATTCATATGGCACTGTTCATCAACTAACTTATCCAGGTACCTCTCAGCAAAATGGTAGAGCTGAACGAAAACTTCGTCATATTCTTGACACTGTTAGTGCTCTCCTTCTCTTTACTAAAGTTCCTGCTCCTTTTTAGGGTGAAGCTGCTCTTCATGCTGTTCATACTATTAATCACATTCCGAGTCCTGTTATCCAAAATCAAACTCCATATGAGCGCCTTTTTAGGTCACCTCCAGACTATCACCACCTTCACTCCTTCAGTTCTGCTTGTTTCGTTCTTCTTCAGCCACATGAGCATAACAAACTTGAGCCTCAGTCAAGGCTTTGTTGTTTTCTTGGCTATAGCGAAACTTAAAAGGGGTATAGGTGTTATGATCCTGTCTCTCATCGTTTTCGTATCTCCCGTAATGTTGTTTTCTGGGAACATCGCCTCTTTGTCGAGCTCTCTCATTTCAGTACTTCCTTGTCTTCCTCCTCTGTCTTAGATCTCAGTTACTCGTATCTCATCTGTTCGTGCCCTCTTAGCTGTTGCTGCTGCCAGTAAATGGGACATTTTTCAGATGGATGTCAAAAATGCATTCTTTAATGGGGATTTAAGTGAAGAAGTGTATATGCAACCTCCTCTTGGTCTCTCTGTTGACTCAAACAAGGTTTGTCGCATTCGACGTGCACTTTATGGCCTTAAACAAGCTCCACAAGCTTGGTTTGCCAAATTCAGCTCTACCATCTCTCACTTGGGTTACATGGCCAGTCACTATGATTCTGCCTTATTTTTTCGTCGCACTGACAAAGGCACTATTTTACTTCTCTTATATGTGGATGATATGATTATAACTGGTGATGACCTCAGTGGCATTCAAGAACTCAAGGCTTTTCTTAGTCAGCAGTTTGAGATGAAAGATCTTGGATATCTCAGCTACTTCTTGGGTTTTGAAATCACTCATTCTACAGATGGACTTTATATTACTCAAGCCAAGTATGCCTCTGAACTCTTGTCTTGCGCTAGACTCACTGATAGCAAGATTATTGACACTCCAGTTGAGCTTAATGTGCATCTGACTCCCTCAGTGAGGAAACCATTATCTAATCCCTCTCTTTATAGACGCTTGGTTGGCAGCTTGGTTTATCTCACTGTCACTCATCCAGACATTTCCTATGTTGTTCACCAGTTGAGCCAGTATCTGTCTACTCCACGATCGACTCACTATGCTGCTGTTCTGCGCATTCTTCGATACCTAAAGGGCACTCTCTTCTATGGTCTTTTCTACTCTGCTTAGTCTCCTCTTACTCTCCGTGCATTTTCTGATGCTGATTAGGCAAGAAACCCCACTGATCGCAGGTCCACCACTGGTTATTGCTTTCTTCTTGGCTCTTCTCTGATTTGTTGGCGAAGCAAGAAACAAACTCATGTGGCCCGCTCCAGTACTAAAGCAGAATATCGTGCCCTTACTGGTACCACATTTGAGCTTCTTTGGCTACGATGGCTTCTCAAAGACTTCGGTGTATCTACATCCTTTACTACTCCTCTTTATTGTAATAACCAAAGTGCTATTTATATTGCCCACAATAATGTCTTACATGAACGGACTAAACACATCGAAATCGATTGTCATTTTATCCATTTTCATTTTGTTCATGGTGCTCTTAAGCTGATTTCAGTCTCCTCTAAAGATCAACTTGTAGATATCTTCACCAAGTCACATCCTAAGGGACGCCTTCGTGCTTTGGTTGACAACCTCAAGTTAGTCTTATATCCACCTTGAGTTTGAGGGGGGTTGTTAACGTATATAGTGTTGTGGGCTTTAGGCCCAAATTAGGTTACTTGTATAGCACACATATTTACTTGTACTGCACACATATACCTCCTATATAAAGGCACCTATGTACATTCTTTTATCATAAAATACAATACAATTACATTCAGTATTTCTAACATCAAGGTACTAATCTCAGATAAAAATTTTCTCTCTTCCCTTCTCTTTTTGTATTTAGCTTGTAGGAGTGGGGAAGGGGAGAGTGGTTTGGTGTTTAATAATCAATCATGCATGAAATCTATGCTTTGTTTTAACCTTTGCAATATGATACAAGCAGTTTCAGTACCTAGCAAGAGTTTAGGTTGTTGGAGATGGGTGCAACAGTAAGGAATTCAGCTTTCTACTATGATATATTGAATTTAAAGAAAAAAAAGGAAATGGTGTTAAGGAATGTCATGGGAAAAATGTCAGTCCAACAGTTAGGCACTCTTTTGTCTTTCCACTGCATGATGGGGCTAATCTGTCAAGAAATGGTAGAGACAAAACTTCATGGCAATGCCACTGACCTTTGATTTTGAGTTGCTAGCTTTCCCCTCCATGATTTGTTGTTTATGAATTGTAGCACGTCTTTATGATTCATCTATTTATTTATGGTTTTCATTTCTTTTCTGATGGACAAGGAAGATCAAATCCAAAGTCTATTGATTGCTTATTAATTTTAAATGTGAGAACTTTCTTTCCTATGGCCTCCGTGAATGTACAGTTCAAATAGTTGCTTGAATGAATAGCTTTACATAACAGAACAGGATTGTAATGGTACAAGTGGCTGGACTATATATGGACAGACGCAAAGGATTCTGAAATGTGTTAATATATGTATATATATATATATATATATATGACAATCATATCAAGAAATGCGCATGAAAACATT
>NW_027070180.1:0-9744 GCF_002906115.3 Quercus suber
CAAAAATTGTCAGGGCAAGTGCAGCTGTGAAGCGAGCACAAATAATTTAGGAAGAAATTTTGATTCACAAGTTGGTAGCTCTTTCAATGCCTTTAAGGAGCAGATGGGAACCTGCAGTGGTGAAGCCTCAATTATTATGAATTCTAAATTTGCTAAAGATCATTTTCTGCTAAGGGATGCAAATATTTCCTCAGAACGAAGTGGGAAGTTGAATGGGCAACTTCATAGAAACAGAGTTTGTCATGCATCTGAGTGGAGAGATGTGCCAAGCAAGGTGAAAGGGGTTCGTAACGCAATAGTTGTAGAGCGGTTGGCTAATGTGTTGGATCGAAGAGGAAATGATGGTAGTCAACTTAAAGATGCTTCTGCTAAATGCTTCAATGGAGCAGTGCAAATTGCTGGCTCCTTAAAAGAGCTAGAAAATTCAAATGTTTCATCAGGATGTTCTGCCCCTGCTGTTACACAGTCATCAATTGAGGTTAACAATATAGAATTTTCTACTATTGATGCTGGGGATACTGGATATGTAAGCAATGATATAGTTGATGAAGGATCAGGCATTGATAAATGCTGGTCATCAGATGATGCACTTGGAAGTGAAAGAAGTGCTGATTTCCTGGGCTCTACCTGTAGGACTAACTTGAGGAAAGAAGGATCCTCCCATGTTCTAAATAATCAATCATCTCGTAGTCTTCTTGATGAGCTTAAGCTCATGGATTCCTTGACATGGAAGAAAGACCGAAATCAAATCCATAGTTGGCATCAAATCCATACTGGGCTTGCAATTTATGAGAAAAGCAATCCATCACGAAAGATGGTTAGCAGCCTGAAATCGGGGAAGAGAAAGAGAGCAATGAAATTGAAGATGCTGAGTGCCTCATTTCCCTCTGCAGCTCATTCCGTAAAACCATATCAAAATCCCAATTCTGCTGAATTGCCCTCCTGTTCATCCAAAGATATTCAGTTGGTTATTCAATCTGACCAGGGGACCTCTCTTGTTTCTGGGTCTTGTATCATTCGACCTAATTCCAAACGTAGATTTTCTTCGGCCACAACACACTCTCATAAAAGAGGAGTGAGGGAAGATGATAATCAAACAGAATTAAATGGTGATGCAGACTTTTGTAAAAACCCTGAAGTCTCAGGCAGAAAGAAGTTGAGAAAGTGTTTCACATCGGGCACTTTCAGGAAATTTCGGATGCAAGAATCAACTCATGAAGAGGCTGAAGAGACTGAGAAAGACAATTCAGTAGGTTGTGTAGGGACACCTAGTCGACAATTAAATCTGTGTTCAAGGAAGGCCAGACTGGTAGTATGTGGAAAATATGGTGAAATTTCAAATGGAAAAGATGTGTCAAAGCCAGCAAAAATTGTTCCTCTCAGCAGGATTCTTAAAACTGCCAGAAGATGTACACTCCCCAAAAATTGCAAACCCAGACTGAATTCCACGAGGGAGTTGAGAAAGGCAAACTCTACTAGAATTGATTTATGCTGTGATAAATTCACTGATTTGAAGAATGGAAGCAGTGTAGCAATTTGTGATAAAATAAATCTCGACAATTCTACAGAAGAAACGGACAAGGCATGGTGCGGTGAAGATGAGCAATTTGCTAAATCCATTTTGGTGAAAGAGAATGATGATAAAAGAGAGAAAGATTATATTATTCGACACAGTAATGCTCCTTAAAAAAAAAAAAAAAAAAAAAAAAAAAAAAAAAAAAAAACAAAAAGGAAGAAGAGAAAGAACAAAGAATTGTTAGACGATTACAAACAGAAATAAAGTATATAATAAAAATAATAAAATGATAACAATAATAAACATACCTCCAGGACGAAGATTCCCTAACTCTCCAGTGTAGGGGGCAAATGGATCCCTACCAATCTCAACAGGGTGTCTAGCCCAAAAACTAGAGACGAAGAAAAACTTCGTCTTCTAGTTCCTATCTGAGGTGACGAGGGATTTTATTAGCCTACAATCTTTCCCTCTAGCTGTAAATTGATAAAAGCCAAGGGATTAGTTAATTTCTAAGGGCTTGTAGCAATAAAGGAACTCGTCCACAGTAAGAGGACAGTCCCCTTCAAATACCTCCCTCCACAAAACTTGCATAGAGATGACTAGCCTCCATGCGTTAGGATTAAATTGACATATCCCTAAACCTAACTTGACGAGTAACTCCCTAGCAAAGGCATTTAGAGGCAACCTCAAACCCCCTAAAAGGTAAGCCTCATAAATACTACACCAAAACGGGGTTGACAATACCACTCCCTACGTACAGCTAACCTAGGGTTTAGGTCATCAAGAATTTGGTTCCAACTCCTAAGGGATGCTAACCTCTTTTCATTCGTCTTAAAGTGGACCTCTACAGCACAACTATACATTGTCTTAATCTCGTCTTGAAGAGTGGACGAGGGAGCACTTGAGGTACCGGCCTTAGACCCAAATGCTACCTTGTCCTAAGTTGTTCCTAAAGGACCTCTAATGGAACCCCAGGGACACCGGATGTGTATTCCTCGTCTGTAGTGTTCCCTCCACTACTACTAGTACTACTACCATTACTACTAGGACTGTAACTAGTTGTATTATGGTATTCGTCTATGGCCTTATCAATACTATTGCTAGATGAGGAAACAACAATTTCAAACATTTTGAAGAAAACTTAAAACCTAAAGATGAGGATGAAGAGAATACCCGGATCTAGACAAAGGAAGACCATAGACGCTGGAAAACTTCTAGATGAGGTGCTAGACGACAAATATCAAGGAAGAAAATCTCAGAAATGTAAAGGGTAGGAGAGGAATTCTACTATTTGTAGGCGATGGAATTTGGCATGTGAAACGACATGACCAACCAAATAATGACATATGGCATACTCCTCGAAAAAATGAATCGACACGACCAGTCACCAATGAGATCATGACATGTGGCACTCCTAAGTGCTGACATAAGGACACACGTCCAAAGAATAGCATTAGGCTATACAATACTCTAGACGACTCTTGGACAAGGGGGCAACTAATGGTGAGCTGAGAATTGAACCAACTCCAAACCTGTCCATAAGAGTCGTCCAGATCAAGGAGGTAAGAATGAACATCCTTTATAGGACGGTCGTCTATGAGCATAAGGGTCGTCCATGAGGCAAGCTCCTGGACGACTCGCAACACTTGGAAAATTCCATAAAGATTTGTCTATAAGGACCAATAAATTGAACCGCATGTTATTATTTCAAGGCATGAGTAAGATCCTAGTTCATCACTATAACTTCCTACATAACTTCTAACGACAGTTATAGAAAAAATGGGAAAATATTCTAACTCCTATAGCGGTTGAGGAAGTTAACCACCCTCTGACCTCCTCAAATATTGGGGAAGTTACAAGACAAGTAACCGCTTCAAGAGCACACTATATAAACACCCATTCACATCAAATGAAAGGTAAGTTTTAGATAACTCCCAAAAAAGTTGGAACTCCAAAATTTAAGAGAGAAACTAACTTAAGTATTTGAGGGTTTTTGGCCGGTTAGCCCTGGTCTCCTTTGATCCTTTGTTTTTCTTTTTAGGCATTTCAAGCAGTTGTTAGATTATTGAAGCCCAGAGCATTGCCTATTGATTTTCTGTACATCATCAGTTATTATTATTTTTTCAATGAAAAGCCAGTCATTATGATCTATAAAAAGTCAATTGATATTGTTTCCCAAGACTAATGGACTATTTGGTAAGGGAGTTTAAGTATTAGTTTTTAAAATGATGTGAAAATTGGGGTTTAAAAAATGTTGCGCCAACACATGTTTAAAATACTTATAATACAAAAAATGTGTTTGGTACCATGTGTCTACTAAGTAATTTTTAAAAGTGAAAAACATAATTATGTGTTTGGTATGATTATATGAGTGTTGTGTGTGTGTTTTAAGTGGGTAATTATCTGACATGAATAGTAATTCAATACTATTTTGTTTGATGAGAGAAATTTTCCCCTTATTACTGTCAGATTCCATCTTTCTTTTCTCTTCACAGAAAACCCATGATTCTCCTTCTCTCTGTCTCTCTTAGCCTCATGTCCCAACACCTTTGTTTCTCATTTATTGTTTCTTTCTTTTGTTTGCTCTAGATGTTTGATTTGGTTTGTGTTTTGTGGGCAGAGATTAAATTCAAATAGGTTTTGTTTTTTGGGTTTGGCGTTTTATTGCTCTGGTTTTTTTTGTTGGTGGGGGATTAAATTTAAATGGGCTTTGTTTGATTTGGAAGAAGAAAACCAGCAAAACAGCAAACTCCAAAAAAAAAAAAAAGAAAAAAGAAAGAAAAAGAAAGTCATGCTGGAGAGAGAAAAAAAAAGTGCGTGTTGTTCTATCAGTGGGTCTCATGCTTTTCAAAATATTTACAACAATGTCATTGAACATTGTTACTCAAAAATTGAAAAATATTTTGGATGTGTTCTCAAAATGTAGTGTTTAAATACCCTAAATTGAAAACTGTGACTCAGACTCCCTTAATCAAACACTCCTATCAAACTATGACTCAAATAGTTTTTAATATTTAAATATTGAAAATTATTGTTTAAACTCACATATCAAACAAGCTTTCAAGGCACTAAAAATTATAGACAGAGATAGCGTTTGACTAATTTTACCTATGATTGATGACAAAAACGACATTATTTTTGTGTAGTGTTGTTAACGTTACTTCCAATATTTTCTACTGACATTTCATAGTTTTAATGCACCGAAAACTGTAAATAGAGATAGCATTTGACTAATTTTACCTATGATTGATGACCAAAAACAGTTTGTGTACTGTTGTTTATGTTACTTCCAATATTTTCTACTGTCATTTCACAACATAGAAAATAGAATCTCCCAACATTTGGGAAGCATGCCATAAATTTGAAGATAGGGATGATCGAGCATCAATGGTGGACAACTTGCCAAA
This sequence comes from Quercus suber, assembly GCF_002906115.3. Lineage (NCBI taxonomy): Eukaryota > Viridiplantae > Streptophyta > Magnoliopsida > Fagales > Fagaceae > Quercus > Quercus suber. Next base: position 4,924 of record NW_027070180.1, read on the forward strand.
GAAAAGAAAGCATGGTTAGAAATAAATGTAATATAATAGAGTATTCCCATTTATTGTTCTATAATAAAGTTTTTGCAATTTATAGATGGTATTGCAGATAAAAAAGAGAAGAAAATCTCTACTTTAGTCATGCATTTTCTTCTAAAAAAAAGTAGTCATGCATTTCGCAATTATTTTAAATACAATGGTCTCGTAAATATATAAGACATCTGTAGCTTTTGTATATTATTCAAAATTTTCTATAAAATTTCTTTTTTTTTTTTTCTTTTTAATTCCATTCCTCTCTCTCCTCTCTCATGATCCAATTTGAATCTCGATTCTTGACGTTGGATGGCATATCTGGATCTCAACGTTGGGCAGCGGGGGTCACAACAATGGAGCTTGTGGGAAACTTTTCAGTCTCAAGGGAATCTGAGCATACTATTATTATATATAATGTGCTATAAAATGGCAAATGGAATGTAGATTGTGTTGCTTTTTTGGTATATGAAGTAGAAAAAATAACCTTGTAGACAAAACTATAGAAATTTTACAATATGAGACAGGAATGCTCTTTAATTTTTTCCAATGAGATGGGAGTGCTATTTAGTAGAAAAGCTAGTCAACAAAACATTTTAATAAATTCATTATTATTGTAATTGACTGTCAGCAAGTTTTGGAACTCCCCTACTAATACAACAAGGATGACCAACATTTTCAATCGCCCCAAACACAGCCATAATGTGTATTCTTTAGGGGTCTTGTAAAGTAGAAAAGAAACTTTTTGGTATGTCAAAATAGAGAAATTTTACAAAATGAAATGATAAAAGCACTAACATTAGGGGTGTAAATTACGGAGGACAATTCCCCCCCGTCCCTTCCCGCTTCACCCCATGCGGGTTTTCCCCACCCCGCAAAGGTGGTGGGACGGGGATGGGGCAAGATTTTAGCCCCGCACCACGGGGCGAGGCATGGATGGGTTTAGACTTTTTGAACCCACCCCGCCCCGTCCCGCATTGCTAAGGATTATAATTATAAATTTTTCATATCCTAAAACCCTACTATTTAAACAAACATATTAATATTAGCTTATTTTATTCTACCTAATATGGTTCTCTGCCTTTATTTTGTCATGTGTTATGCTATGAGAATTATTTTTTTTAATGATTGTCTTGTTAAACACTTTGATATATTATTCAATTTTTACTAAAAATTGATTTGATTTGATGGGATAAATTTAGTTGCAATTTCAAGTATATTTTTACAAATGAAATATGTTTCATTAAAAAAATTGTACTAGTTATAGGGCAAATTAACAAAAAAAAAAAAAAAAAGAATTTTACGGGGGGGGGGGGGCCGCCCCGCCTCACATGACGGAGAAAATTTTCTTGCCCTATCTCCACCCCTTGAGGCCCCGTGAAGCCCCACCCGCACCCGTAAAATTCTTTTTTTTTTTTTTTTTGTTAATTTGCCCTATAACTAGTACAATTTTTTTAATGAAACATATTTCATTTGTAAAAATATACTTGAAATTGCAACTAAATTTATCCCATCAAATCAAATCAATTTTTAGTAAAAATTGAATAATATATCAAAGTGTTTAACAAGACAATCATTAAAAAAAATAATTCTCATAGCATAACACATGACAAAATAAAGGCAGAGAACCATATTAGGTAGAATAAAATAAGCTAATATTAATATGTTTGTTTAAATAGTAGGGTTTTAGGATATGAAAAATTTATAATTATAATCCTTAGCAATGCGGGACGGGGCGGGGTGGGTTCAAAAAGTCTAAACCCATCCATGCCTCGCCCCGTGGTGCGGGGCTAAAATCTTGCCCCATCCCCGTCCCACCACCTTTGCGGGGTGGGGAAAACCCGCATGGGGTGAAGCGGGAAGGGACGGGGGGGAATTGTCCTCCGTAATTTACACCCCTAATGTTAGTGCTTTTATCATTTCATTTTGTAAAATTTCTCTATTTTGACATACCAAAAAGTTTCTTTTCTACTTTACAAGACCCCTAAAGAATACACATTATGGCTGTGTTTGGGGCGATTGAAAATGTTGGTCATCCTTGTTGTATTAGTAGGGGAGTTCCAAAACTTGCTGACAGTCAATTACAATAATAATGAATTTATTAAAATGTTTTGTTGACTAGCTTTTCTACTAAATAGCACTCCCATCTCATTGGAAAAAATTAAAGAGCATTCCTGTCTCATATTGTAAAATTTCTATAGTTTTGTCTACAAGGTTATTTTTTCTACTTCATATACCAAAAAAGCAACACAATCTACATTCCATTTGCCATTTTATAGCACATTATATATAATAATAGTATGCTCAGATTCCCTTGAGACTGAAAAGTTTCCCACAAGCTCCATTGTTGTGACCCCCGCTGCCCAACGTTGAGATCCAGATATGCCATCCAACGTCAAGAATCGAGATTCAAATTGGATCATGAGAGAGGAGAGAGAGGAATGGAATTAAAAAGAAAAAAAAAAAAAGAAATTTTATAGAAAATTTTGAATAATATACAAAAGCTACAGATGTCTTATATATTTACGAGACCATTGTATTTAAAATAATTGCGAAATGCATGACTACTTTTTTTTAGAAGAAAATGCATGACTAAAGTAGAGATTTTCTTCTCTTTTTTATCTGCAATACCATCTATAAATTGCAAAAACTTTATTATAGAACAATAAATGGGAATACTCTATTATATTACATTTATTTCTAACCATGCTTTCTTTTCTTTGGCAAGTTGTCCACCATTGATGCTCGATCATCCCTATCTTCAAATTTATGGCATGCTTCCCAAATGTTGGGAGATTCTATTTTCTATGTTGTGAAATGACAGTAGAAAATATTGGAAGTAACATAAACAACAGTACACAAACTGTTTTTGGTCATCAATCATAGGTAAAATTAGTCAAATGCTATCTCTATTTACAGTTTTCGGTGCATTAAAACTATGAAATGTCAGTAGAAAATATTGGAAGTAACGTTAACAACACTACACAAAAATAATGTCGTTTTTGTCATCAATCATAGGTAAAATTAGTCAAACGCTATCTCTGTCTATAATTTTTAGTGCCTTGAAAGCTTGTTTGATATGTGAGTTTAAACAATAATTTTCAATATTTAAATATTAAAAACTATTTGAGTCATAGTTTGATAGGAGTGTTTGATTAAGGGAGTCTGAGTCACAGTTTTCAATTTAGGGTATTTAAACACTACATTTTGAGAACACATCCAAAATATTTTTCAATTTTTGAGTAACAATGTTCAATGACATTGTTGTAAATATTTTGAAAAGCATGAGACCCACTGATAGAACAACACGCACTTTTTTTTTCTCTCTCCAGCATGACTTTCTTTTTCTTTCTTTTTTCTTTTTTTTTTTTTTGGAGTTTGCTGTTTTGCTGGTTTTCTTCTTCCAAATCAAACAAAGCCCATTTAAATTTAATCCCCCACCAACAAAAAAAACCAGAGCAATAAAACGCCAAACCCAAAAAACAAAACCTATTTGAATTTAATCTCTGCCCACAAAACACAAACCAAATCAAACATCTAGAGCAAACAAAAGAAAGAAACAATAAATGAGAAACAAAGGTGTTGGGACATGAGGCTAAGAGAGACAGAGAGAAGGAGAATCATGGGTTTTCTGTGAAGAGAAAAGAAAGATGGAATCTGACAGTAATAAGGGGAAAATTTCTCTCATCAAACAAAATAGTATTGAATTACTATTCATGTCAGATAATTACCCACTTAAAACACACACACAACACTCATATAATCATACCAAACACATAATTATGTTTTTCACTTTTAAAAATTACTTAGTAGACACATGGTACCAAACACATTTTTTGTATTATAAGTATTTTAAACATGTGTTGGCGCAACATTTTTTAAACCCCAATTTTCACATCATTTTAAAAACTAATACTTAAACTCCCTTACCAAATAGTCCATTAGTCTTGGGAAACAATATCAATTGACTTTTTATAGATCATAATGACTGGCTTTTCATTGAAAAAATAATAATAACTGATGATGTACAGAAAATCAATAGGCAATGCTCTGGGCTTCAATAATCTAACAACTGCTTGAAATGCCTAAAAAGAAAAACAAAGGATCAAAGGAGACCAGGGCTAACCGGCCAAAAACCCTCAAATACTTAAGTTAGTTTCTCTCTTAAATTTTGGAGTTCCAACTTTTTTGGGAGTTATCTAAAACTTACCTTTCATTTGATGTGAATGGGTGTTTATATAGTGTGCTCTTGAAGCGGTTACTTGTCTTGTAACTTCCCCAATATTTGAGGAGGTCAGAGGGTGGTTAACTTCCTCAACCGCTATAGGAGTTAGAATATTTTCCCATTTTTTCTATAACTGTCGTTAGAAGTTATGTAGGAAGTTATAGTGATGAACTAGGATCTTACTCATGCCTTGAAATAATAACATGCGGTTCAATTTATTGGTCCTTATAGACAAATCTTTATGGAATTTTCCAAGTGTTGCGAGTCGTCCAGGAGCTTGCCTCATGGACGACCCTTATGCTCATAGACGACCGTCCTATAAAGGATGTTCATTCTTACCTCCTTGATCTGGACGACTCTTATGGACAGGTTTGGAGTTGGTTCAATTCTCAGCTCACCATTAGTTGCCCCCTTGTCCAAGAGTCGTCTAGAGTATTGTATAGCCTAATGCTATTCTTTGGACGTGTGTCCTTATGTCAGCACTTAGGAGTGCCACATGTCATGATCTCATTGGTGACTGGTCGTGTCGATTCATTTTTTCGAGGAGTATGCCATATGTCATTATTTGGTTGGTCATG
>NW_027070180.1:12621-48016 GCF_002906115.3 Quercus suber
AGGCGTAAATACACTTTTGGTCCCTACATTTTGGGTCATTTCTCGTTTTGGTCCCTAAACTGATTTTACTCCTATGTCAGTCCCTAATTTTTCAAAATCGTTTTTAAAATAGTCCCTACCGTCAACCGGGTCACGGAATAAGCTGAGGTGGCAAACGGAAGTGCCAGGTGGCATGTTAAATCTGATGTGGCTAATAAAATAATAATAAAAAAAATTATTTGGCTTTTAAAAAATAACACATCAGCATTTTAATAATAAAAAATTCATGTCAGAAAATTTAAAAATAAAATAAAATAAAAAAACAAACCTTAAATCTCATTAAATTAAATAATTAAATTTGTATTTTTTAATTGCTTTTAATTGTTTTTTTTTTTTTTGGAAGAACATAAGAACATGTTCTTTCTTAACAGAACTAACACAATCAAACTCAACAAATTCTAACACAATCAACACCGAATTCTACAGCAAATCAAACCCATAAACTAAAAAAAAAAAAAAAAAAAACTAATCTCCAACAACCCAAAACTAGAAATTTTCTTGGGAAACAAACACAAAAAAAAAAAAAAAAAAAAAAAAAACCCAAAAATTCAACAAAGACCCATGCCCGAATCTCCATAGCTTTTTCAGTTTAAATCTGGGTTTCGTTTGGATCCGTGATTAACCGAAGCTCCATCGGTGTTGGCGTTTTGTTTGGATCATCTTGCTTCAACGAATCACCTCCACCGTTGCCCCACCAGCCACAACCACAAACCACAGCAGCCATAACCCAACAACCTTCCTCTTCCACCACTTCTCAATCCGCAACCACCAACCACAGCCAAACAAAAAAAACCCACGAACCACAACCCACAGCCAAAAAAACCCATGAACCAAATCAGCCACGGCCCACGGCCAAATCAGCCACGATCCATGGCAAAAAAAAAAAAAAAACCCACGAACAATGAACCAGTCAGACCCACGAACTAATCGAAACCATCGAAGCACAGTCAGCCACGATCCACGGCCAAACCGACAGCAACACCATCGAGCACATCCTCACCCACGAATCTGACCACCATAAAGTTCAAACCCATATCATAGCCAACAAAAACCCATGAAATCAGACCCACGACCCGCCGGAGCACAACCACAAAATCAGACCCACGAATCGCCGGAGCACAACCACGAAACCACCAAGAACAATCGCAAGTCACGGGAGTGAGAGAAGGGAAATAGAAGGTAGAGAGAGAAAGAAGAGTCAGAGTGCATGAGAGCTAGAGAGAGAGAGTGAGGGTCGAAGAGAAGAGAGGTTATGTGTGGAGAAGAGAAATTATAAGCCATGGGTTTGATTTACTGGATGTTTATGGGTTTGATTTCTTGGATTTATTGGGTTTGATTTGGGGAAGAACATGAAGCATGAAGTTCATGTCCTGGTGAAGAAGAAGAACAATGTTCTTCTGAAAAAGTTTTTTCTTTTTTTGTTTTTTATTTTAAATTTTTTCAGTTTAATATTTTTAAAATTATTTTTATTTTTTTATTAATTAAAATGTGACTTGTCATTAAAATGCTGACATGGATGCTGATGTGGTAGCCACATTAGATCTAACATGCCACCTGGCACTTCCGTTTGCCACCTCAGCTTATTCTGTAACCCGGTTGACGGTAGAGGACTATTTTAAAAACGATTTTGAAAAATCAGGGACTGACATAGGAGCAAAATCAGTTTAGGGACCAAAACGAGAAATGGCCCAAAATGTAAGGACCAAAAGTGTATTTACGCCAAGAAAATATACATTGAACTAGTTGCAAACTCGTGCTACGCACGGGAACCTACCTGTTTGTGTGGTAAACTAAAATAATTATATAAAATCTTAAATTGATTATGAATTTATACCATTACATGAATTTCTCCTATTTGACTTCAATTTTTGTTACAATTTGATAAAGAAGTTATTGCTTCAATGTGTAATAGCTTGTAAAAAATCTACCAATTGGTTTCAGATATTAAAATTTTGAAAGGCCAAAAAATATTAAAGAATCAAAAGATTCACTGCCTATAAATTATTGAAATAAAACAAAATATATATAACTGCACAATAAAGAAATATAATAGAAAAATAGGTTACCTTTCAAAAGAATATATATTTCATGGTATAACCTTTGAAATCTGCTAAACAGGTTCAGATATTGCACTAACTAATGCAAAAATGTAGATGTTAAAACTTTCAAAATACCAATAAAAAAAATACAAATATATATATATATATATACCCAAAGGAGAAATATGAAAGAATGATGAACTAACCTCAAAAGAATAAGTCATAGCTATAGTTGTTGAAATCTACAAGACAGTTTCAATTATTACAAAAAATGAATCGAAAAAATTGGCAGTTAAAACTTCCACCGAGAAGATTTAGTGCATAGAAATTACAAAAATAAAACAAAAAAATATATGACTACACAATAGTGAAATATAAGAGAAAAATGAGTTACTCTCAAAAAAGGATTTTTTTTTTTTTTTCCAATTAGCATCATTTTAGCAACAATTTCATTAGTTGGCATGTTTTTGAAACATTATAGCAAACAAGCATCTCAAGTTCAATGAAGGAAATTGAGTCTCACACACTCCATTTTGATGCTCTGGAAGGTTGATGTGGAAATTTTTATACAAGTAGAACTTGAGTATTAAAGACTCAAGTCCTTTTTTAAGTTTTACAGATCTGTGAAATGAAGAAGAAGAAGAAGAAGAAGAAGAAAGAAGGAGAAGAAGAAGGTAAAGAACAGACCCATACTCACGGAGAAGAAGAAAACACACAGCAAAACCAAACCCGCCCGGTGAAGTCCCTTGTAAAAATCAAACCCACCCACCTGTTGCCATCTTTATGAACTCACCTGCAAAACCAAACCCACTTGCAAAACTCTTTCTTCTTCTTCTCCAAAACAGAATCTCCACGTGTACAAAAGATCCACATCAGCCTCTACTAGAGCATTAAAATTGAGTGTATTAGACTCGAGTTCCTTCATTGAACCTGAGTCTAAGAAACTCGAGATGCTAATTTGCTAAAATGTTTCAAAAACATGCTAACAAACAAAATTGTGGCTAAAATGATACTAAATGGCAAAAAAAATACCTCAAAAGAAATTTAATGAGATTTAAGGTTTGTTTTTTTATTTTATTTTATTTTTAAATTTTTTGACATGAATTTTTTATTATTAAAATGCTGATGTGTTATTTTTTAAAAGCCAAATAATTTTTTTAATTATTATTTTATTAGCCACATCAGATCTAACATGCCACCTGGCACTTCTGTTTGCCATCTCAGCTTATTCCGTGACCCGGTTGACGGTAGGGACTATTTTAAAAACGATTTTGAAAAATTAGGGACTGACGTAGGAGTAAAATCAGTTTAGGGACTAAAACGAGAAATGACCCAAAATGTAGGGACCAAAAGTGTATTTACGCCTATTTTCTTATTTTACACCTTTATATAATTAGCCTGTGCATCACAACATAATCTTAGTATTACACTAAGACATAAGACTTCCTAAAACTTATTATTATTACCACTATGCACCTTTGGCATAATTAATGGTTATTTCACTAATATAAATGCTTGTAGAGTGCGAGGGGTAAGAACTGGAATTCAAGTTTTCAGAAGGGAGCTTCTCACAATTATACACTTAGATTAGGCTAGAGTAGAATTTTTATTTTGTATGAAAAAATTATTATTATTATATTTTCTATTTGGTAACAAAACCAACCTTAGATGTGGCTTTGACAGTGAACCATGGCATTTTGAATGCCATTGCAAGAATTTTTTTGCTTTTTCTTTTATGTTTTATTTTAATTTAAAATCATGGCCCGAGGGCCTGAGCTAACAAGTAATAATCGAGTGCAAAAGGTTGTATCATTTTCGATTTTTTTTTTGGAAAGCAATACGTGACATTATTAGCTGCCATTGATTGGCTTTGCATAGTCTGTGCTTTCCCTGTATTACTTGCAACTAGCTGCTCTTTTGATAGGCACATATTTTTATTTTTAAATCTTTTGATAGACACAAATTTGTCTCACATAAAGAGTATTTTAAACAATGTTCAACACGTTAACAACGAGTAAATAATATTATTAAGTTAGAAGTGATTTTAAGATTCACGAGATAGAGAAACCTATATATCTAGCAGAATCTTTCAAGAGAAAATTTTTATAAGCTTTATATATGAAAAATAAACACAAGAAAATATTAAAATTTACTGACAAGAATACAGCACAAAGGAATGAATTTAAAAGGACTTGTGGTCACATAAAGTAGAACACCAAAGATGAGTTTAAAACCGTTAAAATGAACATTCATAAAAAAAACCGTTAAAATTAACATTGAGCTAATGAGCTCACATGATTTAAAACATTATAAGCCTTCTAAAAATGCATCAGTTAGTTGTCCAAGTTTCTTTCTGCAAAAGTTAGATTAATCTAATAGTTTGAGGCCTGCAAATGTTCAATTTAATCAAGCTCCATGGAATTAGTAAACATTTTTTTTTTCCAATTCAACAATTTGGCACCATAGTACTAGTAGGAAACAGGCGAACGCCTTTGCAACCGTGTAGGGAAAGAAATTCAAGTCAATACCGATGGCCGAACATGGTCTCAGTCCTTTCAAATTAATGTATGGGCTGTTTCTGGGACCAATTTAATTTAGACCACATAAAATTAAGGGCTTGTTTGGTATACTATTTTAAACACATATTTTCAATTTTTAAATAACATTACATGTATTCTTACACATTTTTTCACCTATACGTATTTTCAAAAAAACTGAAAATTATTGTTTAAACATACGTACCAAATGGGCCCTCAATATATGCATTCTTGTGTGTATAAATATCCACTCATTTCATCAATTTACCAGCTCATACCACTTGCCTCTCAATTTTCCACCGTCTTTCTCTTCATGTTCAGCATAGGGAAAATGAATCCATTTCTGCCATTTTTCCTTGCCTCGTTTTTGTTCTTCATCTCACATTCTTAAACTACTTCAAATACTTCCTCTCAACATCGTTGCCTTCCTAACCAGAGCTCTGCTTTGCTGCAACTAAAGCAAGAATTTTTTGAAAAGAGGACAACTTCTGATTACTACTATGTTGATTCTTCTTTTCCAAAGATGAAGTCTTGGAAGGCAGATACTGATTGTTGTTCCTGGGATGGGGTAGCATGCAATGCCGAAAATGGTCACGTCATAGACTTAGACCTGAGCAACAGTGGGCTTTATGGGTCTGAGAGAACTTCAACTAGCCTATGCGAACATTTCATCCTCAGTACCTCAATCCCTGGTAAATTTATCTTCTTTGACATCTCTTTCTCTTTCTAACTGCAGTTTGCATGGGCAATTTCCCACAAATATTTTCCTGATGCCCAAGCTGCAAACCATTGATCTATCATTGAACGACCTTCTCACTGGCTTTCTACCGGAATTTCATTCTGGCAGTTCCTTGGAGCTATTGGATCTTGCCTCCACAAGTTTTTTTGGGAAAATGCCCAATTCAATCGCCAACCTTGAGTCCTTGATTATATTGGATCTTTCTTCTACAAAGTTTTCCGGGGAAATTCCCCATTCGATTGGGAATCTGACTCAGCTTTCTGAGCTCTCTCTCTCCGACAACAATTTCCACAGTCAACTTCCATCTACATTGGGAAACCTTGCAAATCTCATGTTTCTATCTCTTGACAATAACCTTTTCCATGGGGAAATGCCGTCTGGAAACCTTACACAACTAGAATTTTTATTCCTTTCTAATAACAGTTTTGATGGCAGGTTACTTGTTTCACTAACAAATCTCACTCAACTCCAACGTATAGATCTCTCCCAAAATCAGTTGATAGGTCCAATCCCGTTTGAAATAGGCAGACTTCCCCAATTAGCTTCCATCCTTTTAAGTTCTAACTCACTCACTGGGACCATCCCGTCATCTTTGTTTACAATGACTTCATTGAATATCCTAGATCTATCCCAAAATCGATTGACTGGCCCTCTCAAATTTCAAAATATCTCTTCATCCCAATTAACTTTGATCTCCTTAAGTTCTAACTCACTCACTGGGACCAACCCGTCATCTTTGTTTACAATGACTTCTTTGACTGACCTAGATCTATCCCAAAATCAATTGACTGGCCCTCTCAAATTTCAAAATATCTCTTCCACCCTCCCAAAATTCACACGTTTGAAGTTGTCTTCTTGCAACTTACGTGAATTTCCGATTTTCCTAAAAGTTCAAAATGAATTAATTGATCTAGACCTTTCTGATAACAAAATTAAAGGCAAAGTACCTAAATGGTTCTTGAATGTTGGGAAGGAGACATTGCAATCATTGAATATTTCTTTTAACCTTTTAAGTGGTTTTGAACAGCCTCCAATCATTCTTCCTTGGAAAAGTCTGGAATATTTAGACTTGCGTTCTAACATGTTTCAAGGCTTGCTTTCAATTCTCCCATTGTCTACAACATATTTTTTTGCCTCAAACAACAATTTGACTGGAAGAATCCCTCCAATGATTTGCATGCTAAAAGATCTTCAAGTCCTTGACCTATCTAACAACCAGTTGATTGGTCAAATTCCACATTGTTTAGGTAACTTCAGCAGTTCCCTTTCAGTATTGAATATGAGAAACAACTGCTTCCAAGGAGAATTACCTGGAACATTCACAAAGGAAAGCAATTTGAAGACACTAGACTTGAGTCTCAACCAAATAAAAGGGAAGATTCCACAGTCATTGGTAAACTGTAAAATGCTAGAGCTTCTAAATCTTGGAAATAACAAGTTGAACGACATCTTCCCCTTTTGGTTGGAATCTTTGCTAGAGTTGAAAATTCTTATCTTGCGAGCAAATGGATTCCATGGTCCTATTGGGAGTCCTCATACCAATTTTGGCTTTTCCAAGTTGCACGTTATCGATCTCTCTCACAACAATTTCTCTGGCATGTTACCATCAAAGTACTTCAACACCTGGAATGCAATGCAATTGGCCTCTGAAAAAAGTGATTCAAAACCAGAGTACATGGGGGATCACTCGGGTTATTATGAAGACTCAATAAGTGTTAATAATAAGGGAGCGGAAATGAAACTGGTAAAGATCTTGACCATCTTCATAGCTATTGATTTCTCTAACAATAGATTTTATGGAGAAATTCCAAATACCATGGGAAATCTCAAGGTATTGATTGTACTCAACCTATCAAGCAACAGTTTCACAGGCACTATCCCATCATCCTTTGGGGACCTAACTCAGCTCAATTCTTTGGATCTCTCGCAAAATAAGTTACTAGGGAAAATTCCTCAACAACTAATAAGTCTCACATTTCTTGCATATCTAAACCTCTCTCATAACCAACTTACAGGTCCAATTCCTCAAGGTAGACAATTTGCAACATTTGAAAATTCCTCATTTGAGGGGAACTCGGGATTGTGTGGCTTTCCAATGTCCAAGAAATGTGGAAATATTGAGATACCAACTTTTGAGCTCAAACAAGAATCATCATTTGGAGAAGGATTCAATTGGAAAGTGGTAGTGGTGGGATATGCTAGCGGACTGGTAATTGGATTGGTTCTTGGACATGTTATCATCTCAAGGAGGCCGGATTGGTTTACAAGAACTTTTGGGTGAACCTACACAAGTGAAGATGAATGTAGTAGACTAGTAAAAGCACTTGTTTTTTTTTTTTTTTTTTTATTATAGTAATTGTAATAGTTGTATATGAGAGTTCAAAAGATAAACTTGGTTTAGCCGAGAACCTTGTAGTTTTGTGGTATTGTCTAGTTGTCTCATCTTTGGCTACATCTTGTTGTACTTTTTAACACAGAATATTTATTCCAGAAAGGCCAAACTCTTCGTTAATATGCTCTGATTCAAAGAAAATTTTCTTCTTCATAAGAAGTACTCAGGAAATTTTCTTAACCCATAAGACGTAACAATAAAGTTTTATCTTGAACATTCATTTGGTACATGTATAACATAGCAATTAAAAAAAGTCCAACTCTTTGGTGAGAACTTCTTAATGAGTCTACATAGGTTAAAATGAATATGAGCAAACTATTGAACTTTTAGTACAAGATTCAATAAAGTGGTAGATTCTTCTTAACTTGGAGTGTATGGAATTTTCTTTCCCACAAATGTTACTACTTTTCTTCATATAAACCCGAGCAGAGCTCATACGCCATGATATATGTATGAACTATGAAGTGTAACTATACAAGTAGTTATTCATGATAATGGTCGTGTTGCTGTACGCGTGACGAATGGTCTGGCGTGTCAATTAATCCATGGTAGGTGTCACAATTGCACTGGTTGTGTTGCTGTGACATCATGGTGAGACTCACAATTGCACTTCACATGCAATTCACACTAGACAAAAAGGGAGGATGAAAATTTATAAGGGAAGAACTTACCGGAAAAATACATTATATCCTCGAAACTTTAATTGTCATTGTCAAGATGACTTTGTAGAAAACCTAGTCAATACGGTCATTATAGTCAATATATTGTTTGTCAAGACTAAAGGAACCGAAAGTTGTAGATATATAGAGATTGCATTTGACATTTTGACTCATTTTGAATAAGATTGATTACCATTTTTTTTTTCTACTTTTGCTCATATTACTTCTAAGAGGTGGGTTCAAGTTATACCTATTGTAATTGTGTAACTCTAAATAATAGTGCACCGCCTAATAACTTTTTATTAGATTAATATTTCAAAAATCTCGCATTTGAATTACATATTCACTATGTTTATAATACACATACCAAATTTTGTATCAATTGGATACTATTTACCATTTGATCTTAAAATCCATTTTTATGCAAAATTTTAAATGCAAGACTTTGAAATTTTAATATTTGATAGATGATATGGTTATTGATCTCAAATCGCCTTAAAATTATGCAAGCATGTAGTGTAAGAAAAAAAAAATTAATCTAATAATGGATTTGTCAAATCTTAAAAAATTCCATAAAAAAAAATAATAAAATAACTGATGTAACGTAACTTAGAAGTACACGAAGTATAACTTAAACCAACTTTACTTCCAATATTATTTTCTTTCATTCTTTTTAGGTGAAATGATGAGATTAAGAAAAGATAAATAAGAAGACACACTTCATATGCAAGAGTGAGCTTTTTTCGATAAAAATATAATTTAGGGTTTAAATCCTCTTCTCAATTATCGAATTATTTATAAAAAATATTTACTACCAAAAAAAAAGACCAAAAATTTTGAAGGCTTAAAATATAATTTAGCAAAAAAAAATTTTGTTTCTTTAAGCTAACACTGTAACACGTGTAACCCCTCAATGATGCCCTTCTTCCCAACAGAACATGAACATCAGTTCCTTTGGTTCTAGCCTCCAAGTAGTGACTATTTTGGGAGAAGAGAGATTCTCAGGTGTTGTTTGGATTTTGCCAAACTCATATCTCATATCTCAAAAAAACTGAGTTTTGTTAACTCATATCTCAAAATCTGTGAGCCCCACATGCATAAAGTTTGTTTGGCTTTTTTCCCGGATGTGAACTTAGTTAACAAAACTGAGATTTTTGGGATATGAGATATCAAACTTGGAAATTCCTCCGGGTTGTTTTCAATTTTTTTGAGTTTTGAGTTATGTTAACTTAGTGGCATTTTTCGTAATTTACAGCACAATTGGGTCTCACGGAGTAGAGTGTTGTTCCATCACTGCAGCAACAAATGCTCCAACGGGTAGTATTTTCTTCTTCTTTCTTTTTCTTTCTTTCTTTCTTTCTTCTTCACAGACTCACTCCAACGGCATTTTGTTCTTCTTCTTCATTCTTTTTCTTTCTTTTCTTCTTCACAAAAACACCAAATATACTTTATTAAAAAAAAAAAAAAAAACCACTTGGGTACCGATTTCTCAAACCCAAAAAATCAAACCCATAAACACATGAGTTAGATCATACACACTAACACAGAAACACAAACCCACAAGCATGTTCACCATGGGTCTGACTCCATAGTTGCCGCTGCTTCAAGATTTCACAAACCCACAAACATCCTCTGTGGCTGCCACCCTCTCCCTTGCTGCCGCTGCTTCATGATTTCACGAGCTCGACCTCCCTCGCCGTAGCTGTTCCAAAGAAAGACGAATGGGAAAAAAAAGAAAAAAAAAAGGAGATCGGCGCTGGGTTGAGAAGGTGGGAGATCAACACCAATCGACGCCGCCGTTACAAGTCGGAGGATCAACATTGATCAGTGCCGTCGCTACACTGATCAACACCGATCGTCTTCTATCTTAACTGGGTTCAGGTTTGTGTTGGGAGAGTAACATGGCAATGGTAACAAGGAGAAGAAAATGAAATGAAAAGAGTTGAGGGAGGCGGGTAGGCTAACTATACTCACTGACATGTGCTCAGGCAGTGGGTCCCACAAACAGTAGAAAATTTTGAGTGATGAGAAGCTGAAAATATGTGCCAAACGGTGGGGTTGGAAAAATTGGAAAATTTTAAGTGATGAGTGATGAGTGATAAATGATATTTGATTGACATGAATTTTTTTTAAAAATAAAAATCCTTAATCTGAAAACTCAATGGGTGAAGGGGAATAGGGAATTTTGATGATTTTCTCCATTGTGTCGAGAAATGAAATTGATGTGTTTCAAACTATAAAAATTATGTATGGGGTGAGAGTGTTGAATTTTTGATATTGGGTGTAGGGCCAAACCATAAACTTGAAGAAAATTTTTGAAAAAAAATCTGTACTTTCCTTGTGCGCAGTCACTTTAATTGACTAAATGAGTTTGGAGAATGCTTAATATGAATATTAGAAAAGGAATTTGATGTTTGGTTAGAATGGGTATATGTTTTAGGTGATTTAGAGTTCTGCTATGGTTGTTGGGAAACATGGGCAAAGAGAGGGGCTGACTTTTGGGAGTTGTTGTGGCTTAATTTTGAGGATTTTAGGGATAGATTTAAGAATTTTTGCCTTGAGTGGTGATATGAGTTGTCATTGGGTTAAAATTATCACATTTTGGTTTAGATTGCACGATGTTGAGTAAATTAGAGAATCAAGTATGAGGGGTTTACATCTAGTCAATTGGTGTTGTATGTGTCATTGCAGTGAGGAAATGGTAGATCATCTTTTGATCCATTGTGAGATTGCTTATGCTTTATGGAGTGAACTGTTTATGATTTTTTGGATTCATTGGGTTTTGCCAGACAAGGTAGCATCCTTGCCCTTCTTTTTGGATGGCGCAATTGATTTGAAAAGCATTCCTCGAATGTGTGGAATTTGGTGCCAGCATGTGTGATGTGGTTAGTGAGGAAGGAGTGAAACAACCTTACATTTTAGGAGACTGTGAGACCTATTGATCAATTGATTGCGCTTGGACATGGCGTTTTACCAATTGTACTTTGATTTTTGATTTCCAACTTTCTCTCAAGTCTTTTGAATAATTTGTCTCTATTTTTTCAAGGTACTTTATGTTCATCATCGTGAACATAGAGTAGTCCTTTTCATTTTCAATAAGATTCTATTACTTATCAGAAAAGGGAAAAAAGAAATTAAAGCGTAGTGGTAGCTGAAGTAGTGATTTGGATTGCCAAAGAAATTCAAAACATAGGAGGTTAGTAGGAACCATCTTAATACCATATCTAAACCTTTGAGAAATATGGCCTGATCTTGGTCGCAGCCTTATGACAGGAAATTTAGCAGTAAGGGTGTTTTTGTTATTATTATAGTATCCTGAGATAGTGTCTAATAGTGTGATGTGTTGATGTGCTTATTGATGTATCATTGAACCCATCGTTATAGGTTCTAACTAGTGGGTTTTGGAGGGCACTGATGTTGGCTACTAGTGAGACTTTAAGGTAAGAAGTATTTGTTAATTTGGGAATTTTTCTCAAAATGGTTTTGTTTATCAAACTTTTGTGTTCATAATGGGGGATAATTTTTTTTTTATTTATTAAAAAAAGGGATAATCATTTATGCATACATATACATGTCATCCCTTTACTCCTTAAATACTTGCTATGGATATGATAAGAAATCTTTGGATAATTGTTTGCTTTCAAAATTCTGTGGGACGAGCTAGATACCTTATGTGTGTTGTGATACATTATGGTGATTTAAAAGTTACATGTGTTTCTCTAGATAATTTCTCTCAATTTACTCAACATGTTTGATACCTTATGTGTGTTGTGAATCTTGAGATACATATTTTCACAAATGAGTGAAATCTTAAAAGAAGGATTTTGTTTTATAAGTAGCTTGTACCCCCACACACCAAAGTTAGCGACTCCTACGTACTGAGCTTTCTCATCCCTATGAGCAAAATCTTAAAAAAAGAGTTTTCTTTTTTTTTTTTTTTTCCTCCCTTGGATAGCATTATTGTTTTTAGTAAGAGTATATAACAATCATACAGAATTCTCGGTTAAAATGAGTGTCCATATTCTGTATCCAAAAGAACTAGAAATACTAAAAGGTTTAATGCCACAAGTAAACTAGGTCAATTGAGCTTTGAGCAAACTACTCTTTAGATAAGCCATTAGTGGATAAAACAAAAGGGCATGCAGGCTTACGTTTCTTCTTCCAACAATTTTTATATGGAGTTAAATTTGTTGTTTAGGATGTTAGCTTTCACTTGTGATTCTTATGGATTCATTGAACTATAGTTCTATATCTAGTTTATTTTAATAGAATTTTTCATTCATTAAAAAAAAATGCAGGGTAATCATGACAAAAAGGATTCCAATTGTTTAGCAGGCAGAAGCAACGTGTAGCCATTGGACATCCAAGATATCACTTTAGATTAGGCTACAAATGCTTAATCTGAACAAGTGATTTAAGATGCACTAGACTAAATGATGGTGAACCAGATTATAGCTAATGGCCCATTGATTACCTGCAAAAGAAGACACAGATGTAATTATAGTGGTTTAAAATTAAGTTATCAAAAAGAGAAGCTTGAGACTTTGATTGTGAACTTCCAATGTCAACAGTTTGAGAATGGCTTATGTTTTTCTACAGTATAGAGTAGCAATAAATAACTCTTCATCATCGAGTCTGTTTGTAAGGTAGATTATTCCCCTTGTAATCCTTTTTAGTTTAATGACATTGCTGTTTATCCCAAATAAAAAAAAAAAAAAAAGTTAAGGTGGATATTAGTTAAATAACTCGTTATCAACTCTTTTCTTCAATTTTAATTGATTCTACATAATATGCTGCTTGTTTCATGATTGCCTTTAATGTCCAGGCATTTAGCGAATCTTTAACTCACATGTTCAAGCACATATGAAGTTGATAGCTAATACCGGCCTTCTAGGAATTTCATCAACTAACAATGATCCTGCACTTCACTACACGAGGGAAATTCTAGATTTAGTTTTAAATCCAAGACCTGCGGAAGAGGACTATTAGTATTACAAAATACAAATGATCTCTACTGCTTGGTCTTCTCCTGTTGGTAGTAATGTTCGAAAATTGCCTACTCCAGAGTTGTCATATCGTTAAGGCTGTTCATCTTTGCAACTATTACTAGATTTCATGGATCACTTTTAAATCTACAATTGTAATTTGGTAGTAAGCTCTGGTTTGAGCTTTCATTTTCTTTAATAGGATTCTTGATGCAGGACAACCTAGACTTCCCACCTAGATTAACAACTAATCATAACCAAACTCAAATACTAATCTAAATTAAACAAATAACTGCGTTACAACTTGAAATTATCCACAGAAAATCTAAAATGAAATATTGAAATAATTTTTGGTTATGCTCCTGCATCAATTCTTTATTACTTATTCAAAAAAAATAAAAAATAGAGCTAGACTGTAACTATTCAGTGGTTGGTTATTTCTTCATGAACATTCATCATCTTTTTCTTTTTCTTTTTCTTTTATTATATTTCCCTGTGTTGTATCTAATCATTGAGGAGAACTGAGCACGTTGTTTGTACCATTTTCAATTTATCAATTGAAGCTAGATTCCAAATTCAAATGACTCTATTCTAACTTTTGATTATCACAATTACCTTTTCATTCTTTCTCATATTTCATTTTTTATTTTTGGTGTGAACCATTATTGGCTATATGTACCAAATTTGCTTCTAGATTAAGGATTGGCAAAGAGACCAATGACTAGATCTAAAAAAAAAAATTTGATGTCCAATCCAATCCTCGATATAGGCAAAATCATGGAAGTAGAAGTTGAGCAAAGCATTAAAAATGTTGACAGCAGTAGAAGAGAGAGAGAGAGAGAGGCATGTTAAAACTAGCAGGCTAAATTACAAAATTTACCTTTCGTTCAAGAAAAGCTTTACTTTACTTTTCTTTTTCATTTTTTTTTTTTAATCCAATTCACTTTTGTAACTTTAAGTTTGTTCAATTCTATCTTCTAATTTTTGACTTTATTCAATTAAGTCCTCTCATTAAGTACCCAAACAAAACAACCCAGTATTTGATTTTTTTTTTTTAAATTTCTTTTATTAAAAAAAATTCATAAAATTAAGGTCAGATTACACTTTTTCACCCAAAACTATCACCATGATTACATTTCACCCCATGAACTATCAAAATGCACAGACCCCCAAATTATAATTCTATTTCGATATTTCCTTTGTCTTTATTGTATGTTTTGGTCTTAGTATAATAGAATTCATGGAACACAATTCATAGAAAAAATTCAATTTTTTCTTGATATAACTGATACAAGTCTGTTTGAATTGTGTTCAAATTCAGATCAAGTTGAGATGGAAAACTGTAATGGAGTAGTTGTAGTCTCAGCAATCTTCAATGACCACGACAAAAGAGGGTACTTTTTGAAGAAGGCTGAAAGTGCTTATTGTTTTTGTTTTAATTTATTTGTCCAATATATGGGTGTTATGTGCAGATGAAGGACTTAATCATATTGTTGGAAGTGCATACTATGTTGCGCACCTGAAGTCCTACATAGTCGTATAGTCTGGAAGCAAGAAGATATATGGAGCATTGGAGTTGTAACCTACATCTTATTATGTGGAAGCTGGCCGTTTTGGGCACGGACATAATCTGGAATTTTTCGTGCGGTACTAAAAATCTGGATTTGTGGAAGAGGCTGCACGCATGAGAGACAGGGAGAGAGATGTGAAATAAATTGGCTTTTGTTTTAATTGATTTTGAAAAAGGGTGTTTCCGTATTTTAAGTTTGTTTCACCTAAGCAAGATGCATGTGCTTGTCATGTGTAGTAGCATTCCGTTAAACATAACAACAAAAGTAACACCGGGGTACAAAGTGTCATAGTTTAGTATGCAAAGTATGTATTCGAATAGTTTAGAGAGTAAAGTGTAACTTAGTGCATAGTTTAGGGTGGTAAAATGTAATTTCCTCCGAAATTTAGCATAAGGGTATTTTTAAAATTGGGATTGATCATGCATTTCAATAGTTTAGGAATGAGAAAGTATAATTTTGCTCTCAAATTAAACTCTGTTTAACAACAAGAGGCAGTGGAGTTTTGTTTTTTTTTTTTTTTTGGGAGATTTCAATGGAATTTTGTATACATTAAACGGTTTGGGTTAATAGAAGCAAGGGAATAGATATTTGAAGAATTAGGGTATTCTTTATTGCTGAGAAATGAGAATGGAGGTGCAATTTACAAAAGATAAAATGAGGCTAGAATGCTTGAACGTTTTGTTTCACCGTGTGCTTCTATAGTCGAATTTACATTTGTACGTACTTTCTATCAACCGTGTATTGTGAAATTTTAATAATCATTTAAGCACTCTAATTGAGGGGATAAGTTTCTAAAAAAAAAAAAAAATAAATAAATAAATAAATTGAGGGATTAAACTGAAACTGCAAGACTTTTGGAGGGCAATGGTATCACATATTCTTCAATAGGGTAATCATCCTACTCATTTATTGGCACAATATGCTAGACATATTATTGGTTATGTAACTTGGATAGAGGAAACTCCTTATATGGTTGAGTCTACTGTGACTCATGATGTAATGTTGTTATCTTTGTCTTAATAAAGGTTACAGTCTTCTTATAATTTTTTTTTAAATATAAATAGGAATGCAATTTAAGTTTGGTATTTTAGCTAATTTTTAGTCAAAGAGATTAGTACACAAAATTTGCACCAAAAACTATTCTCCAAAGAAGCAGCTAGAAGTTTCATCTTCATCGTCAAAGAAAAATGATGAAGAAAAGTGAAACTGGGTTGGGAGGGAGAGAGGGAGCAATGATAGGAACTTACACATATTTTTATAGATTTTTATGTGAGAATATTTTTTCAAAAAATCAATTTTCATTTGTTAATTATACACTTAATAAAATTTTTTTAACAAAATTGGACAAAAGACCTTAATTGAATAAATTTAAAACTCAAAGAACTCAATTGAACGAAAATAAAAATTAAAGCACAAAAAATGAATCAGTCAAATTTAACATGTACCATTTGCATTTCTGCAGCCTCTAAGGATACTTGGGTTTGAGTCTCGCCAATTAATGAGATGGGCCTGGGCTTAAAAATACCCTTGTGTGCGCATACGGGGCTATTAGAGATGACACTCCCTCCTTCAACTTGTTTTTTATCATAAAAAAATTTCGAGCAAAGGAAGGGAAATATTGAGTGATAGGAAGGAGCGAGGGAAGAGAAATTTGAAGAACTAGTGTTTTGTGTTGTGTTGTTTGTTTCTGAGAAGAATGGAAGTGAAAAGCAGGAAACCCTTTTTCTTCAATAAGGCTTTACTTGAACATAGAGAGCAAGTTTTACAGCGTCAACGTCCCGCTCCGCCCTGCGTTTTGCCTGTCCAAAAATCTCTTCCTTTCATTGGTATCTACATTCTCTCTCTCTCTCTCTCTCTCTCTCTCTGTTTTCATTCATTGCACAAATATTGTCATGCTAATTGAAGGAACTCTATTTGTGGTGGGTAGGATCTCGCAAGCCCTTCTTATATTCAATGGAAGAATTGGCAGATATGACTGACAATTTTAGTGAAAAAAATTTGATTGGAGAAACCTTATTTACCAAACTGTACCGTGGGACAATCCGACAAGACTGGCTTCCTTTTGAAGATTGGGTTGTCACTGTGAAGATTTGGGATTATACTCTACAATCCGACAAGGCTGGCTTCCTTTCATCGTGTTATCTCAACACAAATGAAAGTCTTATAGTATATATGTTTTTTACTTAATTAAGTTCTTGCAATTATTTTTTTGTGTTCCCTGTTTTCGCATTTGAAAGTGATCATTTTTTACATGAGTTGTGACAGGAAGAAGTAATGTTTTTAACACAACCAAGTGCAAAACAACATCCAAATGTGGTAAATTTGTTAGGCTATTGTAATAGACGCTACCTAGAAGCTGTTGTTTATGACCTCAATCCTTTGGATACTGTTCATAACTTGGCTACCACAGGTAATAAGGTATTACTATTGTTGTTCTATTTTTTTGCTATAAGATTGGCACCATCTAAATGTCTCATTTGTACCCAATCCATTGTTACAGGAGAAGTTCTATTTCAATTAAAATCCATTGGTATAAATCTAAATATAATTTTGGTGGTGCGCTAGACTGTTTCCATATCTCGAATTTTGAAATAATAGAAGATGACTCCTAAATTATTGAAAATAGCATATCCTAATATTGCCAATGAGCTCTAGCTCAATTACCACCTCCTCCCTTTACAAGTGCTATGTGGAGGGTGAAGTTGTGGGTTCATGACCCATTGGGTGTGTGAGTAGCTTACCAATTAAAAAAAATTGGCATTTGATATGTACTACAAATCCACTCTAATTTTATATTTTAACTTCTCTCTATGTTTCCGCTTTACTTTAAAATCTATTAATTGTCATTTTTTTCAAGCTTGAATGTGGATTTATATTATGGATGAAGCATCTTAGAAAACATGGGATGGTCCAACTGGTGGTGTAAGATTTATTTTTTTGGGGGTTGGGGGTTCCTTTTTCCAAGAAAAAACCCATTCTTATTTTGAAGTCACAGGTGATTCAGTTGTAATATGGTAAATACATTAGACTTTTGTTGGAACTTAGTGAATTGGTTGTCATTTATCTAGATATGTTAAAATTTGGTAGTAAAGCTATAATTATGAATCATTACTTTTGTAGATAAATTGTTATTACTGTGTCATTAAATTCCTTATGTTTGTGTTTAGGCAGTCTTACTTGGCTTCAAAGGATTAAAGTGGCTCTTGGATTTGCTCGTGCAGTTGAATTTCTTCATGATCCAAAAAAGCCTTATTTAGTGCGCAACATTAACGCAGCTCATATAATTCTTGATCAAGTTCAGTAATTGACTCTTGATAGCTATCAGTAAATCCATCTTTTTCCCTCTTTTTACTCTTTATTTTTGCTTTATACTTGACTTTTTAATGTGATGTTTAGGATTGCAACCCAAAGATATTTGACTTTTCAACCATGAGCGGAGGTATTCTTTGTAAGCTGACTTGCCTCAAAGAGAAATTGTTGACTGTTGGCTATGATGATCCAGAATCCTTTCCCTTAGGTATTGAGGCTTGAAGTTACTTATATGTTTTCAATTCAATGCATGCTTTTAGATTTGTTCATCTAGTATTAGTATTCTATTTTCTTTCTTTTCTTCTCTCTTAATTTTTATGCCGTAGAAGTTGGACAACTTCATTATGGACCAGGCTGTACACAATGTAAAGCATTCATCATGTTTTGACGAGCTATAACAGCATTATGATAAGAGCCTCTAACGGCTTACACTAATGGATTTACCTACAAAAACTGTGCTTTTTGAGTATTTCTTACTGCAAATTGATTATTATGCTTGTCAGGTGGACCAGAGGAAGGTGGATTTGAGGTAACCTACCACGATGTCTTCTCTTTTTGGCATTGTTCTCCTGGGGCTAATAACAAAAAGAATTGTGGACAAGGAAAATATTCCAAAGGCTACTTTGGTTTACCGTTGGGCCTGGAGGCAGTATAGGCCTAATCGTTATCTTGTGCATGAAAGCCTTGTTGAAGACCCTGGCTTTTATGCTTCTAATGGAATAATGATAACTGAGCTTGCCATGCGCTGTATTCAAAGGGAACTTGATAAGCGTCCTACCATGAAGGATGTTGTCAAGCGTCTGGAGGGGTTACAAGCTGTTCAACTTTATGGCAATGTAGTTGGAATGTGAAATGTGGGGAAGATCGACTTGCTTGTAAGTCGAGGCTAGGCTTTGGGTTAAAGTAGAGTATACTTGTCCCCTACCAAGGTAAAGGATACTTGTCCTGTAATCGAAGTGTGAATTTGGGATCTTACTATGCTTTAACAGATATAAACTGGGCTGAGATTATTTAAACACCATGAAAGGAAAATGTTTTTTTTGAAAACTGAATTTCGAAGGATTCCCATCTTTCTTTTTTTGATTTTGTTGTGCGTATTGGGTGAAATAAATCTGTTTATACAAGGTTAAAGAAGAGAGAGAGAAGATAATATGACACAAGGAATTTACGTGGTTCGGCAATACGCCTACGTCCACGGGAGGCGACAGAATAATTTTCACTATAGTTTGGAGATTACAACAATGACTTGAAACTACTCTTACACAAACCCAAACCCCAAATACACCCTTGGTTCTCTCACAAACAAATAGAGAACACCCTATTTTATTTAGGCAAATTGCAAGACACAACTTCCTAACTCTGGTGCACACACACAGAAGAAGTTATTTTGCTATCTCCCTAGCTCACCCTTGCATGCTTTCATTTGCTCCACACATATTGTATTTATAGGTAATCCTTCAGCCGAAATTCCACCTTTAGAGCACACTAGAGACTTCTTTTTGATAAGGAATTCAATAATAGTGGCTAAGCATTTATTCCCAAGAATTCTTATATTTCAGCTATGTATGTATTTATTGCTCAAGTGTAGTTCATTGCCAAGAAGTCATACATTTCGGCTGGACCAAAAGAATGCATGAATACTTGTTCAAGTTAGTTTTCTTCCTTGCTGTTTCTTGATGATTCATGAATGCAAGAAGTCAAATGTTTTGGCCAAAAGGTGAAGTTTGTAGAACATGCAAGACTTCTATCAAAGAAGTCAATAATTTGGCCTATGGCTTGACATGGAATCTTCTTACAACTTCTTGCAACTTCTTGATGGTTTGTAGTTTAATTGTCAAGCCACCAATTTGACAATTCAAGCCATTCTAACAAATCTCCACCTTGGCTTGAATTGTATCAAGCTCCACAAACTAAACTCTTCAATCGCCTCCACCTTAGCCCTAACGGGCTATCACAAGCTACAAACACTGATCAAGTCCAAGCAATGCTTGAACTTGATTGTAGGTACCGGCTTCGTCAACATATCAGCTGCATTTTCTGAAGTGTCAATCTTCTCAAGAATAATTTCTCCTGTAGCAGTCAACTCCCTTATATTATGGAATCTCACATCAATATGCTTTGTCCTAGCATGATAAACCTGATGCTTTGCCAAGTAAATGGCACTTTGACTGTCACAATGCAATTGAACTCCTCATTGGTTTAAACCAAGCTCTTTGACTAGTCCTTTCAACCACAGTGCTTCCTTTGCAGCTTCAGCTACCGCCATGTACTCAGCTTCTGTAGTAGACATGGCTACTACAGATTGTAGTGTGGATCTCCAACAAATAGGCCCTCCTGACAGTGTGAACACATAACCTGTTGTAGACCTTCTGTCATCTATATTGCCTGCATAATCTGAATCCATATATCCTACCACTGAATTATCACCATGTTGCCTCGCAAATAGGATCCCATATCCTGCAGTTCCATTCAGGTATCTGAATATCCACTTCACTGCATTCCAGTGCTCTCTACCTGGGTTTGCCATGTACTTACTAATAGTACTTACTGCATCAGCCAAATCTAGCCTGGTGCAAACCATTGCGTACATTAAACACCCAACTGCACTTGCATATGGAACCTTTGACATGTCTTCAATTTCTTTTTCATTCTTCGGGCACTGACTACCAGATAATTTAAAGTGATTCGCCAATGGGGTGCTTACAGGATTAGCATCTTGCATGTTGAATTTTTCAAGAACTTTTCTGATATAATTTCTTTTGAGATATCCACAGCTTTCTTGAATCTCTATCCCTGCGAATCTCCGTACCCAAAATTTTCTTAGTAGTACCCAAGTCTTTCATGTCAAACTCTTTGCGCAACAAAGCTTTTAACCTGTCAACCTTACACATGCTCTTTGCAGCAATTAACATATCATCAACATATAGTAACAAAAAAATATAAGAACCATCATCAAGCATCTTAACATATACGCAGTAATCATACTCACAACGAGTATAACCAATCTGGATCATATAGGAATCAAACCTCTTGTACCATTGTCTGGGAGATTGTTTAAGCCCATAGAGTGACTTATTCAATCTGCAGACAAGATTCTCCGTACCAGGTTTCTTGAACCCCTCTGGTTGTTCCATGAAGATTTCTTCCTCCAAATTCCCATGAAGGAATGCCGTCTTCACATCCAGTTGTTCCAATTCCAGATCTTGATGTGCTACCAAGGCCAGCACTACCCTGATAGAAGTATGCCTGACCACAGGTGAGAAAACCTCATCGTAGTCAATCCCATGCCTTTGTGAATATCCCTTTGCTACCAATCTTGCTTTGAACCGTTCTCCTTCCTTTTCTGATACTGCTTCCTTCTTTCTGAACACCCACTTGCAACCTATTTGTTTCTTTCCCTTTGGAAGTTCTGACAACTCCCAAGTCTTGTTCTTATTCAAGGACTCCATCTCCTTCACCATAGCTTCCATCCACTTATCCTTTTCAGAGCTATCAATTGCTTCTTGAAAAGTGGAAGGATCCCTGCTACTGATTACTAAACAACAAAAGCAAGATCCTCGAAAATATACCTGACCGGTGGTCTTATGTTGCGTTTAGGCCGTTTTGATATCATGTTGTGATCTTCTTGATCACTATTGTGAGGTTCCTTCTCTGGCTGAGACTCCACTTCATCTAGCTCCACCTGCACCACTGATTTATTGCTGTCACTACTGCTTCCCTTTTCTTGAGACTCTTCTTCCTTTCTGAAATCTTTTATCATGGACTTCTCATCAAACACCACATCCCTGCTAATCACCACCTTTTGAGCCACTGGATCCCAAAGCTTGTACCCTTTTACTCCTTTTTCGAACCCGAGAAAAATACACTTCTTGGATATTGAATCAAGCTTTGACCTTTCTTCGATAGGAATATGAACATAGGCTGGACACCCAAATATCCTCATCAACGAGTAATCAACTTCTTTCCCTGTCCATACCTCTTCATCGACTTTCCTATCAAGCGCAGCTCTAGGCGATCGGTTAAGGATGTAACAAGCCATGTTTACTGCTTTAGCCCAGAAGACTTTAGGAAGCCCAGCATTCAGTCTTATGCATCTAGCTATTTCACCGATCCTTCAGTTAAGTCTCTCAGCCATTCCATTTTGTTGAGGTGTCCTTCGTACTGTAAAGTGCCTCTTGATACCATGCTCTTCACAAAACTTCAAGAACTCCCCATCCTTGTACTCAGTGCCATTATCAGATCTTAGGCACTTAATCTTCCTTCCAATTTGGTTTTCCACTTTGGCTTTCCACTTCTTGAACTTTGCAAATGCCTCAGACTTGTTCTTCAAGAAGTAAACCCAAACCTTTCTGGAATAATCATCAATGAAACTCATAAAATACCGAGCTCTACCTTTAGAGACCACTTGTACCGGCCCCCAAATATCATAGTGTACATAATCCAATATACCCTCTGTCTTGTGCGTGGCTGTTTTGAATCGCATCCTACACTGCTTTCCCATGACACAGTATTTGCAGAAATCTAACTTACATGACTTAACTCCAGCCAATAGATTTCTCTTCTGCAATTCCCTCATACCACGCTCACTTATATGCCCTAGCCGCATATGCCACAAGAGTGTATCATCCTCCTCAGATTCAGTCACTGCAGCAGCTCCACCTATAATGGTATTGCCGAGAAGCTTGTAGATATTGCCTTCTACTTTCTGCCCCTTCATCACAACCATAGCGGCCTTTGACACCTTCATTAACCCATTCTCAGACTTATAGCAATAGCCATTAGAGTCTAGGGTTCCTAATGAAATTAGATTCTTTTTCAACTCTGGAACATGTTGTACCTCTCCTAATGTCCTCACCACATTATCGAACATCTTTATCTTAATTGTTCCTATTCCAATAACTTTGCAAGTGGCATTGTTGCCCATTAGAACAGAACCACAATTAACCGATTGTGGAAAGAACCAATCTCTGTGAGGAGTCACGTGGAAAGAATATGTTGAATCCAGAACCCAAGAATCGATTAGTCTATTGGCACTGGATGAAACAGAAAGCATATCTCCATCTGAATCTGAATCTGCTGCCACAATGTTTGTAGATCTTGATGACCCTTCCTTGTCTTTGTCCTTGCCTCTTTTCCACTCTGGACAATCTCGCTTAATATGCCCTTTCTTTTTGCATTTAAAGCACTTCACCGTCTTGCCTTTGGATTTGGATCTGCTATGTCCCCTAGCAGAATTGTGATCTCTGTCTTTCTTCCTTCCACGATCTTGATTACCCTACCAGAACTTTCTCCTAAATTCTGCTTCAGTTGGTAGTAATCCAACAGGGCTCTTGAGATTTCTTCAAATTCTAGAGTCTCTTTCCCCCAAAGCAAGGTTGTAACCAAGTGTTCATAGGATGCCGGGAGGGAGGACAGAAGCATCATCGCCTTGTTTTCATCATCGAATTTTATATCGATCCACAACAAGTCACTGATGATTTTATTGAATGTGTGGACGTGTTGAGCCAAATCCACACCCTCTGCCATCTTAAGCTCATACAGTTTTCGCTTAAGATTAAGTTTATTTGTGAGGGATTTAGACATATACCGGCTCTCCAACTTCAACCATATGGCTACAGTAGACACGTCATCCAAGACATCGTACATAAGCTCGTCCGCCAGACATAGTCGAATTGTACTGACCGCCTTCATATCAAGTTCTTCCCATTCGTCATCCGTCATCGTCTCTGGTTTCTTTGCTTTCCAGTACAAAGCATTCACCAAACCTTGTTGTACCAACAGATCTTTCACCCTTCTTTGCCATAACCCGAAGTTACCAGTTCCGTCGAACTTAACTACGTCTACCTTGGCAATAGAAGCGTTGATCTCCATTGAATAAATCAACCTGGAGCTCTGATACCAGTTGTTGTGCGTATTGGGTGAAATAAATCTGTTTACACAAGGTTAAAGAAGAGAGAGAGAAGATAATATGACACAAGGAATTTACGTGGTTCGGCAATATGCCTACGTTCACGGGAGGCGACAGAATAATTTTCACTATAGTTTGGAGATTACAACAATGACTTGAAACCATTCTCACACAAACCCAAACCCCAAATACACCCTTGGTTCTCTCACAAACAAATAGAGAACACCCTATTGTATTTAGGCAAATTGCAAGACACAACTTCCTAACTCTGGTGCACACATACTGAAGAAGTTATTTTGCTATCTCCCTAGCTCACCCTTGCATGCTTTCATTTGCTCCACACATATTGTATTTATAGGCAATCCTTCAGCCGAAATTCCACCTTTAGAGCACACTAGAGACTTCTTTTTGATAAGGAATTCAACAATAGTGGCTAAGCATTTATTGCCAAGAATTCTTAGATTTCGGCTATGTATGTATTTGTTTGCTCAAGTGTAGTTCATTGCCAAGAAGTCATACATTTTGGCTGGACCAAAAGAATGCATGAATACTTGTTCAAGTTAGTTTTCTTCCTTGCCGTTTCTTGATGATTCGTGAATGCAAGAAGTCAAGTGTTTCGGCCAAAAGGTGAAGTTTGTAGAACATGCAAGACTTCTATCAAAGAAGTCAATAATTTTGGCTATGGCTTGACATGGAATCTTCTTGCAACTTCTTGATGGTTTGTAGTTTAATTGTCAAGCCACCAATTTGACAATTCAAGCCATTCTAATAGATTTCATTACATTTTTCATAAAATACCCACACTTCAGGGGCAAAAAAACAAATGGAGTAGTTATATGGACAATTTTACATTTTTTACCTAGCCGGCCACGTTAAATTTAGGGAGTAGGAGGAGACCTGCAGAGCCAGAGCATGGTTTATTAAACATTGACGGGTGTCCAACAGAGTACATGATTGAGGTACGTTCTTAAACATTTGGGTCATGTTTATTTCACAGTTGTTATTGCATAGAACCGTACACACACATTTTACATGAAATATGGTTGTGTGAAATAATAACAAGTGTGTACTAGTATGTAGTATTTACCCTAAAGCGCCTAAACATTTGAAGCCTTCTAAAAAATAATCAGTTAGCTGTATAGATATACTTTTTTGCGTGTGTATAAATATCCTCTTATTTCATCAGTTCTTTATCTGCTCGTACCACTTGCCACTCAATTTTCCATCAAATTCCTCAGCTGCTAAGATGTTCAGCATGGGGAAAATGACTAAAATTTTTCTGTTCTTCCTTGCCTCTCTTTTGTTCTTCATCTCTCATTCTCAAAGTACTTCTAGGAATTTGTTGAAAAGAGGATATTTTCTGATTACTACTATGGTGCTTCTTCTTATCCAAAGATGAAATCTTGGAAGGCAGATACAGATTATTGTTCCTGGGATGGGGTCACATGTGATGCAGAAAGTGGTCAGGTGATTGACTAGGACCTGAGCAACAGCTGGCTTAATGGGCCTCTCAAGTCTAACAACAGCCTCTTCAGCATAAGTCACCTTCAGAAACTCATCCTTGCCTACCACAACTTCACTTTGTCCATAATCCCATCTGAGTTTGGCCAGCTTGTAAGGCTGACTCATCTAAACCTCTCTTTTTCCTTTCTTATTTGGCCAAATCCCATCGGAAATTTCATGGCTATCCAATTTGGTTTCACTTGATCTCTCTGTCACTTGTGTTAACTGCTTATTTAATAATATTTTTCAGCATTCTAAAACTTTGAATCTCAAAAGAATAGATCTTGAAACACTTGTCCAAAACATAACAAATCTGAGATAACTTCAATTAGCCTTTGTGAACATTTCATCATTAGTACCTCGGTAAATGTATCTTCTTTGATATCTCTTTCTCTTGCTAATTGTGGTTTGCGTGGACAATTTCCCACAAATATTTTCCTGATGCCCAAGCTTTCAAAAATTGATCTATCATATAACCACTTGCTCATTGGTTTTTTACTGGAATTTCATTCTGGCAGTTCCTTGGAGCTATTGGATCTTTCCTCCACAAATTTTTTTGGGATATTGCCCAATTCAATTGACAACCTTGAGTCCTTTATTAAATTGGATCTATCTCAGGCAAAGTTATCCTGGGAAATTCCTAATTCAATAGGCAACCTCCAATCATTGAATTTTTTGGATCTCAGTTCAAGTAACTTCTCAAGGACAATCCCCCATTTGATTTGGAATCTAACTCAACTTTTTTTTCTCTCTCTCTCTCTCTCTCATCTAACAATTTCCACAGTCAACTTCCATCTGCATGAGGAAACCTTGCAAATCTCTTTTTTTTAGATCTTAGTAACAACCCTTTTCATGGGGAAATACCCTTTTCCCTAGGAAACCTTACACAACTAGAATTTTTATTCCTTTTTAATAGTAGTTTCGATGGCAGGTTACCAATTTCACTAACAAACCTCACTCAACTCTATACAATTAATATCTTTCAAAATCAGTTGATAGGTGTGGACGACTAAATTTTTAGTTTGAAATAAATCAAACAAGCAAAATAGTTTCACAAATGCAAATTTGTATTGATGATTGTGTGATACAATTATCTGAAATTACAAAAGATTGATCCTCTAATTCGATCTCCTTACAAGACTTATTGATTGAATTTGTGGTAATAAGATTTTGACTTGAACACAAAATATTCTTCAATTTGGTTAAGGGATGGATCAGAGATTGTTGAAACGGAATTACAATGAATCTCTGGTTATGAGCTTGTTAGAAATCATTTGTTCTTCACGTTCTTCGCTTTTGAAGGTTTGTGGTGGAAGTTCTGCGGGGCCTTAGGGGTTGGAATCCGTAGTTGTGGTGGAAGTTCTGCGGGGCCTTAGGGGTTGGAATCCGTAGAGCTTCACTGATTTGTGATTTGTTGATGTTTCTGGAGGCTTTTGAGCTTGATTCCAGCAAACTTTAGGATCTAAGCAGATAGTTTGGATGATTCTACTTCGAATGTTCCTTGCATTTGTGGTCAAAGTTCTTAAAGTTCTTGAAGGCTTTAAGGCTTGATTCCTGCAGAGCTTCTGTACTTCTGAATCTTCTTTGATGCTGCTTGTGCTTCAGATGGTTTGGTGTCCTTTTAAATGCCTTAGGAAGGTTTCTATTTATAGGAGTTTGGGGGTGTGAATGACACGTGGTGGAGTTTGATTGGTGACACATGTCACACCTGATTGGTTTGCTTATGTCATTGTTTATACATGCTAGACTGATTTTGTCATCACTTACACGTGCGAGGCTGCTAATGTTATCGCTTACATGCACTGATGCGTGATTGGTTTTGCATGACACTTGGCAAATTTTTGTTGGTTTTCGAGTAGTGATAGCAAAACCTAGCAACAATACGGGGAGCTTTGTAATTGGTTGTATTAAGTGGACTTATTAGTATGATGTGTCAGCTTGTGATAGGTCGAGAACTTTCCCTCTCTACAATAAGTCCAATCACTGGGATATCTCGTCGTTATTGTTTACAATGACTTCATTGTTTACACTAGACCCTTCACAAAATCAATTAACCAGCACTCTCAAATTGCAAAATATCTCTTCATCCCAATTGAACTATTTGGATTTGATGATAAACAAATTATATGGATCTATTCCAAGGTCAATCACCAATTTCACATATCTACAATATTTATATCTTTCTTCAATCAACCCTAAGGATATGTTGGAGTTAAACCTTTCTTTTTGAGCTTAAATGTATTGAATCTCTCTTTCTTTTAGGTTACAATTTGTTCATTTCTAAAATTCCACCCTCCCAAAATTCACAAATTTGAGGTTGCGTTCTTGCAACTTACTTGAATTTCCAATTTTCCTAAAATCTCTAAATGAATTACAATATTTAGACCTTTCTAATAACAAAATTGAAAGCAAAGTACCTAAATGGTTCTGGAATGTTGGAAAGGAGACATTGCAATCTTTGAATCTTTCTTTTAACCATTTTAGTGGTTCTGAACAACCTCTAAACATTCTTCCTTGGAAAAATATGAGATATTTAAACTTGCGTTCGAACATGTTGCAAGGATTGCTTCCAACTCCTCCATTGTCTATAGATTATTTTTTAGCCTCAAACAATAATCTAACCGGAAGAATCCCTCCGATGATTTGCATACTAAATGCTTTCCAAGTCCTTGATTTGTCTAACAACCAGTTGATTGGTCAAATTCCACATTGTTTAGGTAACTTCAGCAATTCCCTTTCAATATTGAATATGAGAAACAACAGCTTTCAAGGAAAGTTGCTAGAAACTTTCACAAGGGGAAGCAATTTGAGGACGGTAGACTTGAGTCTCAACATAATAAATGGGAAGATTCCACGATCATTGGTAAATTGTGGAATGCTAGAGGTTTTAAATCTTGGAAATAACAACTTGAATGATATCTTCCCCTTTTGCTTGGAGTCTTTGCTAGAGTTGAAGATTCTTATCTTGCGAGCAAATGGATTCCATGGTCCTATATGGGGTCCTTATACCAATTTTGGCTTTTCTGAGTTGCATATTATCGATCTCTCTTACAAAAATTTCTTTGGTAGCTTACCATAAGAGTATTTCAACACTTGGAACGCAATGGCCCCTAGAAAAATTAATTCAAAACCAGATTACATGGGAGATCACTCTGGTTATTATGAAGCCTCAATAAGTGTGATGAATAAGGGAGTGGAAATGGAGCTAGTAATGATCTTGACAATCTTCATAGCTATTGAATTCTCTAACAACAAATTTTAGGGAGAAATTCCAAATAACATGGGGAATCTCAAGGAATTAATTGTACTCAACTTATCAAGTAACAGTTTCATAGGCCCTATCCATCATCCTTTGGGAACCTAATTGAGCTCCAATCATTTGATTTCTCCCAAAATAAGTTCCAAGGGCAAATCCCTCGACAACTAACAAGTCTCACATTTCTTGCATATTTAAGCTTATCTCAGAACCAACTTACAAGTCCAATTCCTCAAGGTAGACAATTTGGGACATTTTAAAATTTCTCATTTGAGGAGAACTTGGGATTGTGTGGCTTTCCATTGTCCAAGAAATGTGAAAATATCGAGACACCAACTTTTGAGCTCAGTCAAGAATCATCATATGGAGAAGGATTTAGTTGGAAAGTGGTAGTGATGGGATATGCTAGTGGACTGGATTGGTTATTGGACATGTCGTCATCTCAAGGAGGTCAAATAATTGGTTTAGAAGAACTTTTGGAGTGAACCTACACATGTGAAGATGGTTGTAGTAGACTAGTAAAAGCATTTGTTTTTTTTTTATTATAATAATTGTAATAATTGTATATAAGCATTCAATAAAATAAACTTGGTTTAGCCAAAAACCTTGTAGTTTAGTGGTATTGTATATTTATTCCAATAATAAGAACTTGATTTCAAATCGCACACACTTAAACTTGGTTCAATGTATCAAAATAATAAAATAATTAAGGTAAGCTTCTTTGGCTATATCTTGTTGTAGTTTATAACACAAAATATTTTGTTCCAAAATGGCCAAATTAACTCTTCACCAATTCAACTCTTATTCAAAGAAAATTTTCTTCTTCATAAGAAGTACTCAGGAAGTTTTCTTTTCCCGTTAGAAGTAAACAACAAAGTTGTATCTTCAAAATACCTTTGGTACATGTATATCATAGCAATTATAAAAAAGAAAAAAAAAAAAAAAAGGACAATCTCTTTTGGTGAGAATTTTTTAATGAGTCTACATAGGTAAAATGAATATGAGGAAACTAGTGTCTCTGGATGTGTAGTTGAGTGTTGAATATTTCAAAATTTCCCACAAATGATTCTTAACTTCACTCTATAGCTAACCCTGTCAGAAAACCTATAATAAAAATATATAAAATATAAAAAAAATAGGATAAAATGCAAAACTGACCCTCTAACTTTCTTTAGATTCTTTTCAATTATTTAACTTTACTTTCATTCATTTCAGTTCTCTAAGTTTCAAATTTTTTCAATTAAGGCCTTTCCGTAACATTTGTTAAAATTTTTGAAAAAAAAAAGGGAAAATTGTTCAATCATTAATTGATTTTTTAATTTAAAAAATTTGAAGAAAAATTTATAAAATTGAAAAATTAACCACAACATATAAAAAAGTTGATGGAAAAGCCTTAATTGAATAAACTTGAAAGTTAGAGAACTGAAATGAATAAAAGCAAAATTAGAGGACTGAAATGAAATATGAAGAAACTTAGAAGGTCAGTTTTGTATTGTACCCTAAAAATAAAAAATTTCATCTAGTGTCCCTAGGCTTCAATGTAAGGTGACATGTGGGCAACCCTTGCAATTCTTCATATAAACCCAAGCATAGCTCATATCATGCGCCAGGAACACGATATATGTATGAAGTGCAACTATATAAGCTGCAATTCATGATAGTCAGTGCCGGCTCAAGTAGCCTAGGCAACTTAGGCCTAGGCCTAAGCCCCACAAAAATAAAAAAATTTCCTTACTAAAAAAGGCCCCATCTCCTTAATAAAAAGCCCAAAATTTTATAAAAATATAACATTTTAAATAATTGGTACTCTTTTTAAGACGATGTTAAAAATGTCATAATTTTATTATAGATTTAACTGACATTTCACCAATCATATAAAAAAGTAATTCAAACACAATATATTAAGTTGTTGAAATTCATCAATTACAGTCATAATCACATTTATTGTGAATATTTTGTAGTATTTTAGTCTTTTCTTTTTCATTTCTAACATGGCTTTAAAAATAGGAGACCAATAAAAATTAACCCAATCGAACCCTAAGATGTTTCAAATAAAATGCTACAAATGTAATAAATCACCAATAATGACTAATTTCCTACTAAGCCACACACCAATAATATCTATCTATCTCTTTCTCTTAAAAAAATATATAAAATAAAATTTAGATTACAACTGTACTTAACTATGCATAGTCATACATCCAAGTTAAAGTAAGTTCCTTTTGATTCAACTATATATTCAATATCTATTTGAAATTAACCTTAGTTGAGCTAGTATTATTCATCAATTTCTACATTTACATCAAATTAATCTTAATTTAATTAGTTTATATAATTTTATTTAATTAATGTTTATTATAAAAAGGCCCATATAAAATTTTTGCCTTAGGCCCCAAATTTTGTTGGGCCGGCCCTGATGATAGTTGTCTTTTGTTGTTACAGATGGGTGGGTGGGTAGTTAATCCATGGTAGCTGTCACAATTGCACTGTTTTGTTGCCATGACACATGGTGAGACTTAAAATTGCACTTTACAAGTAGTTCACACTAGACAAAGTAAGAGGATGAAAATTTATAGGGGAAGAACTTACCAAGAAAATTGAGTAGGGTCACATTGTTACTTTGTTTGTATCTGATAAAGCTCTCTCTCTTCCAAATTTGAAGTATTTCTAATAGCAACATCTAAGGAGAACAACAAAACTGCCAGATGAATTGAGCAAGATGGTACCTCCTCATACCTAAATGCATGGACTGAGGGGAAAGGGTGGAATATTTATATAGTAAATTTCTAACCTAGTTTAAAAAAAAAAAAAAAAAAAAAAAAAAAAAAAAAAAAAACCAACCGGAACATAGGTTACACAAGCTCATGCTTCTGCCATCATGTACACAGGCCACACCATTGGCGCTACTGAGTTGCTTTTCAACGCTGCCAACAACACTTTTAGGCACTAATGGCCTGTTTGGTATGCAAGCTCAAATAACAATTTTTAGTGTTTAAACATTGAAAACTCTGGACCCAAAAGGAAAACTATATTTGAGTTACAGTTCTCAATTTAGGGTGTTTAAAACATGTATTCTGAAAACTCACCATCCCATTTTTAGTTTTCAAGCAAAGTTGCTGAATGGTCTTTTTGTAAATAAGTTGAAAATTGTGAGACCATTGACAAGACTAAACTCTTTATTTTTTTCTACAGGCCCACCACTTTATACTTCTCTCTCTTTTTTTTTTTCTTCCTCAAATAAAATAGCATTTTTTTTACTTAAAAAAAAAAAACACATACACATACCAAATACACAATTATGTTTTTTCATATTTTAAAATATGTTATTTAAAATATGGTACCAAACACATTTTTTTCATTATGAGTACTTTAAACACTTATTTTTTTATTTTTATTATGAGTACTTTAAACACTTATTTTCATAACACTTTTTAAACTACAGTTTTCACAATATTTTAAACAACAATACTTGAGCACCACTAACAAACAGCCTAAGTAACTACCCTGCTTGGGTCAACACCCAGACTTTAGATATTTACTTTTTGCACCACTAGCAAACTAATGTGTGAATTACCCAAATTGGAAGCTGAATCCACACGTGAATGTAATAGCTATTGCAAATGAACAGATGAACAAGATTTTAATCTATGAGAAGTATTTCCAAAACATCCTATCCGGCATTGATCCACATCAAGGACCTTTGTAAAAATGGTCCACCACATGCCGGCAGTCTATTTGGTTCAAGTCAATTAAACAGTTCAATATTCAACAAATCATTGCCAATGAAATATTCATTATAGTTTTTTTTTTTTTTATTAGATTATAGGCTTCGTGATAAAATGTTTGAGCTTGAGCCATTATTTGTTCACATTTTCTAAATTTGTTGTCTTTAGAAAGTTTTGTTCTTTGAATTCTTTTTGTCTAGTAAAATTTCTTTCATATATAATTATTGGTTGTGTTGTAATATTTCTGATCTTATGCTACTGCCAAGAAATTCAAGAAAAAATTTTCTTTCAAGTAATAACAGACAAAGTGATGGAAATGGCTTTGTTAGAAGGTATACAAATTTATTTTATTTTATATGGTAGCTTCTTGATGAAAACGGTGAAGAAGAAACTATGGTCATCAATAAGAAAGTCTAGTTGTTTTCTCATTCTCTTTCACTATTGATGGATTTTTTCAGCTGAATTAACATTGTTTTGTGGGCGAAATTGGATTAATTCAATATGAATAGTAAGGACACTGAGGAATGAAAGACATCCAAGGGAATTGGTCTGATTTTATCTCACTTATTATCTATGTAATTTCCTTGAATAAGCGGTAAATTTGGATCTCAATGTGATAAGTAGTGGTTCAGCGCAGTGTCCCTTGAAGATGTCAGTACTCGGTACACTTGATAAATGAGATCTCTTTGTGAATGCCTGTTAAAACACCACGGTTTACCAAGTTGTTAAAATGATTTTGAACCCAAAAGCTTGAAAGAAAAGCATATGGGCATGGAATAGAGGCAGTATATGCATGGTTTATCAGCCTATTGCGTTTGTTCACCAAAAAAAATAAAAATCAGCCTATTTGTATTTGTACCCTTGCAATTTGCGATTTGCGTTAAAGTCCCACATTGAATATTTAGGAAGGAAGAGAGAGATGCAAGGAGATATAAATATGAAGCACTGACCAACTTTATAGCATACTTACCTGGACGGGGTGAATGGGCAATCAAGAAGGTCCATGGCCTAGGATGGTGACCTCCACTGCACTTTAGGAGGGGTGTTAGCCTAAGGTCTCCCCAAGTGGGAGAGCCTACGTCATTATTTGTTGCCTTGGGAGCCTGCGTTCGCGCGGTCCCTGCCTAGTTCAATTGAAATATTTTCAACGTATTTTGTTCAATGAGTCAGTGTTTAGGCCTAAAAGTCTGGATTAAGGATGGTATTGTTTCAGCGTTCCATACGAGTTTGGGTGGGGTTGGGTGGTGAAAGGATTATTTTTGGAGAAATAGTAATTTACCCATTACGAGTTGTATAGGAAAAAAAGTTGTATAAAAAAAAAAAAAAGGTGTATTTTGACATTTTGGGTGTGTTTCACATAGTATGGTTGGGTCCAGCTAAAAAGTGGAGTCTATAAATAGTCTTCAAAAGTGTAGTGAGGTCTATTAATAGTAGCAAAAATAAACTAAATAGTGAAATAATTTTCATTTTCACCCAAACGCACACTTCAACTCATTATACTTATGATTTAATTATTAAAATCTACATCCTTCAAAATTTGAATTTTACCTCTACTTTAGATTTTACACGTTTTAGAATTTAAATTTTAGCATCTAAATTTGGGAGTGTTTGAATTTTACACTTCTAAATTTAGAAACTTCAAGGTGTAAAATTCAAATACTCTCAAATTTTAGGAAGTAAAATCTAAATACCTCTAAAATTCAAACGCCTACAATTAAACTTCAGGGATAAAATTTAAATTCTAAATTTCAGGGTATAAAATTCAAATACCCTAAACGTTAGGAGTGTAATTTGCAATTTACCTTTTTTTTTTTTTTTAATTTTTTTATCCATACTTTTAAGGGTTAAGTTTAAGTTACGTTTAGTACAATTCTAAATAATGTTATACTAACTAGCCTTATCGCACACGCGAATTTGTAGCCAAAAAAAAGTTTTTATTTTTTTTATATATACATATATAATATTTGTTTTGAAAATTTAATTTATAAGTGAATAAACAATTTGAAAATCAACAGAAGAGTGACCTTATTTTTTAAGCAATGTTTAGTAGGAGTTAAAGTTGTTTTTTTACCGAATTGTCTTTTAGTTTTGTCTCTACTTAAACATAAAAATGTAGGAGCATTTTAGAACTATGAAAATGATAAATTCAACGAGGGGAAACCTTTTAAATAGTAGTATAAATGAAATTTTATTAAATTAATATTTCAAAAATTATATCTATTTTATTAATATTTATTATGCTTTTATATTGTTTGTTGGTACCTTTTATAATGGTTTCGATGGAAACAGATCAAGGATTCAAAATCTTCACTCCCAACGACGGGTAAAAAAAATTATTACCCAAAATAAAAAAA
The DNA here is from genome assembly GCF_002906115.3 of Quercus suber. Classification (NCBI taxonomy): domain Eukaryota; kingdom Viridiplantae; phylum Streptophyta; class Magnoliopsida; order Fagales; family Fagaceae; genus Quercus; species Quercus suber. The sequence goes on from NW_027070180.1 coordinate 47,638, forward strand.
TAAAAAATAGACCAAAATTTTTGAATTCTTAAATATAATTTAGCCAAAAATATTTTGTTGCTTTCGGCTGAAACATGCAACGCGCTTGCACAAACCCCTCAAGTTCCTCCCTCCCTCACTCTTCCACACTTTCGGAGAGGAGAGAGCTTCTCACTTTCAGCCAACCAAAGACTGAGGAGTTAAGCAACTCTTTCTCCCTTTTGAGTTTAATTGAAGTTATGGGTGGCAAAATCATGTTTAGGATTCATTAATCTAAAAATCCTTAATCTGAAAACTATATGGGCGAAAAGGGAATAGAGAATTTGATTATCACCCTTGTGTGAACACTACAAAAAAAAAAGTGCCTGTGGCCGTGGTTTAAAAACGTGGCTATAGGTCA